>NW_005871894.1:154370-162182 GCF_000147115.1 Myotis lucifugus
TGATAGCCCCTAACCACTCTGCCTGCTGGCCTGCTCATTCCCAACTTCCCCCCAGTTGGCCTGATTGCCCCCAACTGCCCACCCAGCCCAGCCTCATGGCCCCTAACTGCCCTCCCCTGCTGGCCTCATGGCCCCCAACTGCCCTCTTCTGGCGGGCTCATAGCTCCCAACTGTCCCCCTATGCCTACCCACTTGCCCCCAACTGCCCTCCCCTCCTGGCCTGATTGTCCCTAACTGCCTCTGCCTTGGCCCTGCCACCATGGCTTTGTCCAGAAGGACGTCCTGAAGGTCTCCTGGTCTAATTAACATATTACCCTTTTATTAGTATAGACTAGAGGCCCGGTGCACAAAAATTTGTGCACTCGGGGGGGGGGAGGGGGGGTCCCTCAGCCCCGCCTGTGCCCTCTCGCAGTCTGGGACCCCTCAGGAGTTAACGACCTGCTGGCTTAGGCCTGCTCCCGGGTGACAGAGGGCAGGCCCAATCCCTAGGTGCAGCCCCTGGTCCGGCTCAGAGCAGGGCTGATTGGGGAGTTGGGGCGCCGCCCCCTGTCATGCACAGAGCAGAGCGGATTGGGAGGTTGTGATGCCACCCTCAGTCACGCTCAGGGTGGGGCCGATTGGGGGGTTGGGGCACCGCCCCCTGTCACACTCAAGGCAGGGTCGATGGGGAGGTTGCGGCGCCACCCCGTCACGCACAGAGCAGGGCCAATCAGGGGGTTGGGGCGCTGCCCCCTGTCACGCACAGAGCAAGGCCAATCAGAGGGTTGGCGCGCTGCCCCCTGTCGTGCACAGAGCAGGGCCCATGAGGGGGTTGGGGAGCTCCCCCCTGTCATGCACAGAGCAGGGCCCATCAGGGGGTTGAGGAGCTCCCCCCTGTCACACACAGAGCAGGGCAGATCAGGGGGTTGGGGCGCCGCCCTCTATCACCCACAGAGCAGGGCCGATCAGGGGGTTGGGGCGCAGCCACTGTCACACTCAGGGCAGGGCCGATGGAGAGGTTATGGCTCTACCCTGTCACACACAGAGCAGGGCCTGTGTGTGGGGGGGGGGAGGGGGCGCCGCACCCTGTCACACACAGAGCCGCAGGGCGATCAGGGGATTGGGGAGCTACCCCCTATCAGGCATAGAGCAGGGCTGATCAGGGGGTTGGGGCGCCTTCCCCTGCCACGAAAAGAGCAAGGCAGATAGGGAGGTTGTGGCCCTGCCCCCTGTCACACACAGAGCCGCAGGGCGATCAGGGGGTTTGGGTGCTGCCCCCTGTCACACTGATCCGATGCCAGGAGGCCTCGCGGCTCCGCTGAGAAGCCTCCTGGTGCTGGGAGGCATATTACCCTTTTACTATATAGGATAGAGGCCTGGGGGCCGGCTGGTTTCCCCTGAAGGGTGTCCTGGATCAGGGTAGGGGTCCCCACTGGGGTGCCTGGCCAGCCTGGATGAAGGGATGATGGCTGTTTGCAGCTGGTCACACACCCTTCAGGGTGGGGGTCCCCATTGGGGTGCCTGGAGAGTCTGGGTGAGGGGCTGAGGGCTGCTTTCAGCCTGGTGGTTGTTGACTGAAGCTCCCAACCACTCTTTTTTCTCTTTTTAAAATTTTATTCTGGGCCAGCTTTAGCTCTGGCTCTAGCTCTGAGGCTTCTGCTGCTGAGCGTTCTATAATCGAAACAATGTATAACTCCAGCTCTGAGATCCCGGCCTTTTGTTTAGCTTCTATATTTGTTAGAATGTTTCAAACTGCCAGCTCAGAGGCCAGCAAGTCAGGTGGGGAACGTTGTAGTCTGCAGTCACTGGAGCAAGCAAGCCTCATGTTGGCATCTTGGCTGACAGTTAACTTGCATAAGGATATGCTGATTAGCCAATGGGAAGGGTAGTGGTCATACGTCAATTACCATATTTCTCTTTTATTAGTGTAGATTCCTATATTGGGTACATATATAGTTACCAGGTATATATCCTCTTGTTGATTGATTCCTTTAGTATTATGTAGTGAACCTTATTGCCTCTTGTGATGGCCTTCATTTTGAAGTCTATTTTGTCAGATATGAGTATTGCTACCCAAGTCTTTTATTCATTTGCATTTGCATGGAATATTTTTCCATCCCTTCACTCTCATCCTGTGTGAGTCTTTTGTTCTAAGGTGGGTCTCTTATAGAGAGCATATAGGGGGGGTCAGGTTTTCATATCCATTCAGCTATCCTATGTCTTTTGGTTGCAGCATTTAATCCATTTATATTTAAATTTATTATTGATAGGTACTTATTTATTGCCATTTTAATTCTGTATGCCTATGTTTCTCTATTTTTCTCATTACAGCAGTCCATTTAGAATTTCTTGCAGTGGTGGTTTGGTGGTGATAAACTCCTTTAGCCTTTTTATTTTATTTTATTTTTTTTGTTCTGGGAAGCTTTTTATTTCACCATCTATTTTGAATGAAAGCCTTACTGGATATAGTAATCTTAGTTTCAGATCCTGCCTTTTATTACCTTGAATACTTCATGCTATTTTCTTCTGGCCTGTAGAATTTCTAACGAAAAATCAGCTGACAGTCTTATGAAGGCTCCTTTGTAAGTAACAAATTGCTTTTCTCTTGGTGCCTTTGAGAATCTTTCTTTATCTTTAATTTTTTGCATTTTAATTATGATGTGTCTCAGTGTGGGCCTGTTTGGGTTCTTCTTGCTTCGACTCTCTATACCACCTGAACTTGTACGATTTTTCATGCACCAAGTTGGGGATGTTTTCTGCCATTATTTCTTCAAACAGGTTCTCTATCCCTTACTCACTTTCTCCCCTTTCTGGTACTCCTATGATGCCAATGTCATTATGTTTCATGTTGTTTCACAGCTGTTCTCCTGTTTTTTAATTGTTTTTCTCTTTTTGGTTCTCTGAATGAGTACCAAGGGCTGTTTTTCCTAGCCCTGAGCCCAGACAAAGACACAATGCCTCCAAAGATTGGCCTCTTCCTGCAGTCATATTGTTATTCTTCATCTTAATTAGCCTCAGGCTATGGACCACAGCAAGGAATAGACTCCACAGGGGTGCAAGAGGTGTATCAACACGGTGGTCAATTGCTTCCCACCAAGGCAAAAGCTGCCTGGATGATAAAAGTCTGCCTGAGAAAGATGTCCTCTGCAGTTTGAGGGAATGACTCAGCTCAGAAGAGTGGGAGGGCTGTCTTCCTGGCTCTAACCCAGTGATGGAGAACCTATGACACGCGTGTCAGAGGTGACATGCAAACTCATTTTTTTGGTTGATTTTTCTTTGTTAAATGGCATTTAAATATATAAAATAAATATCAAAAATATAAATCTTTGCTTTACTATGGTTGCAAATATCAAAAAATTTCTATATGTGACACGGCACCAAAGTTAAGTTAGGGTTTTTCAAAATGCTGACACGCCGAGCTCAAAAGGTTCGCCATCACTGCTAACCCCAGAGCCCACAACTCCAGATTCTCCTCACACAGCTCTAATCCACTCTGTCCTCCCTATGCTGGACCCTGAGGTGAGTGGCTACACATGGAATTTTGTGTGTTGGCCCTTTAAGAGGGTACATGCAACCTCTCCCTGGAATATAGCAACCCTACTGCTTTTCATTGCCAGGTTTTTTGTGGGTACCTTTATCAGTTCTGATGCTCATTGCTGGGGAGTCCAGCTTGGGGTTTAGACCCCAGAATTCTCAAGATTTTTTAAAAATCTTTATTTATATCCTCACAGCTGAGATATCCCTCCAGAACTTCAGCCACTGTCTACAGGTGCCCAGGCAGCCCTTTTGTGTCTCTGCACTTCCTGTTGGTTATCAGGGTTCTCTCCAGCTAGTCTTCAATTGTCTAGTCAGGATGGTTTTTCTGTATTTTAACTGTAATTCCAGTTTGGTTCTGGGAGACTGTCATTGTAGCTTCAATTAAACTGCTGCCATTTTGAAACCTCTTATTCTTTATTTTTAAAAGTGTTTCAAAATAGTTATAAACGCACAGAAATTTAACAAATAGTAGAGAGATCCCCCCTTTTTTTACTAAATTTCCCCCAACTTTGAAATCTTACGTAACTAAATTACAACATCAAACCAGGAAATTAACATAGATACATGAAGTGTGTATAGTTTTATGCCATTTTATTGCACGCATAGACTTCTATTACCAGCTGCACAATCGAGACACAGACCAATCTCTTCAACATAAAGGTATTTTTTAGGTTATTTATTGTTGTATCCATCTCTCTTTTCCCCCCCTTCACCATGCTTCACTCCTGATAATCTCTAATTTCTCCACCTGTACAATTTTGTCATTTGGTAATGTTATACTGAAATGATGGTGTATTGTGTGATCCTTTGTAATCTTTTTTACACTCAGGATAGTTTTTGGATGTATCCAAAAGGTTCAACTGTTTGTCACTTTTGATTGTGGAGATGTTTGCACTCAGTATTTGTTTAACTATTTCATCAGTGAATGACATTGGGGCTGTTTCCGGTGGTGGTTATGAAAAATAAACTTACTATGAATATTCAGATAAGTCTACTTGATCTGATATGAATGTAGTTGCCCCTGCTTTCTTTAATTAATATTAGCATAGTGTATGTCTGTCAATCATTTTACTTCAAACTACCTCTATAATTATATTTCAAACTAGAGGCCTGATCCACGAAATTCGTGCAAGCACAGGCCTTCGCAACCCCTGCTGCCTCGCAACCCAGGCTGCCTTGTGGCCCTGTGGCCCTGCCCCCCACCCACTGATTGTTTCGGGAGGTTGTTCTGCTGTCCGGTATAATTAGCAATTAGCATATTAGCTCTTTATTATATAGGATAATTTCATGACAGCATTATGTTTTGGTAACTTTGGAAATATATTCCACCAATAGATATTTTCCAATAGGTATATTTAGACCATTTACATTCAATGTTTTGTTTCTATATCAGGACATAAGTCTGCCATTTTATTTTGTGTTTTGTGTATTTTCTATATTTTCTTTACCTAGCCTTTCTGCATATTACATAAATATATTTATTATTTCATTTTTATTTATCTATATTATTTTAAATGCATTTCTTTTTAAAAAATCTTTGTTGTGAAAGTATTGAATATGTCCGCTTTTATCCCCATTGACCTCTTCTAGCCTGGCCCGGCCCCCAGCTCCAGGCCTTCACCACCCTATTGTCTGTGTCCATGGGTTATGTATATATGCAAAAACGTTCTTTGGTTGATCTCTTTCTAACCATCCACCCTCCCCTGGCTTCCCTCTGAGGTTCTATAGTCTGTTCCATGCTTATATGTCTCTAGATCTATTTTAATCATCAGTTTATTTTGATATTTAGATTCCATAAATGAGTAAGATCATGTGATACTTATCTTACTCTGACTGGCTTATTTTGCTTAGCGCAATATTACGTTGCAAATGGTAAGAGCTCTTTCTTTTTTTACAGCTGTGGAGTATTCCATCGTGTAAATGTGCCACATCTTTTTTATCTACTCATCTGCTGATCAGCACTGGGGCTGTGTCCAAAACTTAGCTACTGTAAATTGCACTGCTTTGAACATAGTGGTGCATATATTCTTTCTGATTGGTGTTTCTAGTTGCTTAGGATATATTCTTAGAAGTGGGATCACTGGGTCAAATGGGAGTTCTATTTTTAATTTTTTGAGCAAACTCCATAAAGTTTTTCACAGTGGCTGCACCAGTCTGCATTCCCACCAGCAGTGTACTAGGGTCCTTTTTCATCAAATCTTTGTGAACATTTCTCGTTTGTTTATTTATTAATGATAGACATTCTGACTGTTGTGAGGTGCTACCTCAGTGTCATTTTGATTTGCATTGCTCAGATAATTAGGGACTTTGAGCATTTTTTCATATGTCTCTTGTCCTTCTATACGTCCATTTTGGAGAAGGGTCTATTAGGTCCTTTGCCCATTTTTTAATTGGATTGTTTGTCTTTCTTTTGTTAAGTTTTGTGAGTTGCCTGTATATTTTGGAAATTAGCCCTTTATCAGATGTATCATTGGCAAATATGTTATCCCAAATAGTGGGCTCTCTTGTCATTTTGCTGATGGTTTCTTTTGCTGTGTGGAAGCTTTTTATATTGCTGTAGTCCCATTTGTTTATTTTCTCTTTTGTTTCCTTTGCTCTAGTAGAGATATCAGCAAACATATTGCTATGAGAGATGTCTTAGATATCACTGCCTATGGTTCCTTCTAGGACTTTCATGTTTTCATGTCTAACATTTAAGTCTTTTATCCATTTTGATTTTATTCTTGTGTATGGTTTAAGTTGGTGGTCTAGTTTCTTTCTTTCTTTCTTATTTATTTATTTATTTATTTATTTATTTATTTATTTATTTTTGCTTGTTCCTGCCCAATTTTCCAATAGTGAAATGGAATTTTTGGACTGGAACCGGGATTCTTTGCCTGCCAGAGTCAAAGAATGAATCCAGGACAGAAGATGGTATAGCAAAGGTGGAGATTTATTGAAGAACAAGTACAGACTCCCACGTGGGGAGAGGGAAAGAGTCCCACAGAATGGACTCCCACGTGGGAAGGGGGAAAAGAGTCCCACTGAGTTCCTTTTCCCTATGGCTTATAAAGGCTGCAGATCCTGGTGCCTTGATATCCCCTGTGATTGGTCACTATTCCCTTAGACTGGTTACTATAGTAACTCCTAGGCTTAAAGGTCAAACCTCACATGGGACATGTGAAGTTCTCCCCCCTCCTTCCGCTCCTCTACCTTATTGTTTTTCTATTCCCTTTGGGCTTTCTCCTTCTGGATGAAGGGCTTCCTTCTCTTTATTTTGTAAATATAGACCTTTTTGGCTACTTCTAGCTACCCTGTCTTATGCAAATGCCACTGTTGCTGCTCCCTGCCCCTGGCTTCATTGTGTTATGGATATGTACCTTCTCCCAATCTGTAGCCCTGTGTTTTTCCATGGACTCCAATTCTAAAAATTTCCTAAGCCTGCCTATATCCCGCTAAAATTCCTGTTTCAATATCATTTATTGAAGCCACTGTATTGCTTCATTGTATGCTCTTGCTTCCTTTGTCAAATATTAATTGAGTATAATGGCTTGGTTCTATTTCTGGGTTCTCTGTTCGGTTCCATTGATCCAAATGCCTGTTCTTGTGCCAATACCAAGATGTTTTGAGTATAATGGCTTTGTAGTACAACTTGATATCTTGTATTGTGATTCCTCCACCTTTGTTCTTTTTCTCAAGATTTCTGCAGCTATTTGGGGTCATTTTTTGTTACATATAAATTTTTGGAGTGTTTGTTCTAGATCTCTGAAAGATATTGCTGGTATTTTAATAAGGATTTCATTAAATCTTTAGATTGCTTTTGGTAGCATGGATATTTTAATAATGTTTATTTTACCAATCTATGAGCATGATATATTCTTGCTCTTGCTTACATCTTCCTCTTTTCCTTTTTCAATGACTTGTTGTTATCTGAGTACAGATCTTTTATCTCCTTGGATAAGTTTATTACTAAATATCTTAATTTTTCTGTTGTAGTATAAATGGATTATTTGTCTAGTTTCTCTTTCTGAAAGTTTATTATTAGTGTATAAAAATGCCATAGATTTATGGGTATAATTTTTGTACCCTTCAATGTTGCTGAATTCATTTATTAAATCTAGTAGTTTTTTTTAATATATTTTTTTATTGATTAGGATATTACATATGTGTCCTTATACCCACGTTACCCCCTCCCCCCCCAAGTCATGACCCCAGGACACTCTGCGAGGGACAGACCAAGACACGAAATATTTAGAAGACGTCCTGTAGGTAAAAAGTGCACCTGACACTAAACCACCTCACAATCTCGCCGTAGGC
>NW_005871894.1:162282-167046 GCF_000147115.1 Myotis lucifugus
CCCCCACTGTCCATGTCCCAGACCTACATGCTTGCATGTAAGTCCTTTGGTTGATCTTTCCCCCTTACCCCCACCCTCCCTTACCTTCCCTCCAAGGCCCGACAGTCCAATCACTGCCTCTCCGTCTCTGGATCAGTCCTTGTTCATCAGTTTATGATGTTCATTATATTCCACAAATGAGTGAGATGATGTGGTATTTATCCTTCTCTGACTGGCTTATTTCACTTAGCATAATGCTCTCTAGTTCCATCCATGGTGTGGCAAATGGTAACAGTTCCTTTTTCTTCTTCCTCTTCTTAAAGAATATCTTTCAGCATTTCATATAATGCTGGTTTGGTGGTGATGAACTCCTTTAGCTTTTTCTTATCTGTGAAGCTCTTTATCTGACCTTCAATTCTGAATGATAGCTTTGCTGGATAAAGTAATCTTGGTTGTAGGTTCTTGCTATTCATCACTTTGAATATTTCTTGCCACTCTCTTCTGGCCTGCATGGTTTCTCTTGAGAAATCAGCTGACAGTCGTATGGGTACTCGCTTGTAGGTAACTGACTTTTTTTCTCTTGCTGCTTTTAAGATTCTCTCTTTGTCTTTGCTCTTGGTATTTTAATTATGATGTGTCTTGGTGTGGTCCTCTCTGGATTCCTTTTGTTTCGGGTTCTCTGTGCTTTCTGGACTTGGAAGTCTATTTCTTTCACCAGGTAGGGGAATTTTTCTGTCATTATTTCTTCAAATAGGTTTTCAATATCTTGCCCTCTCTCTTCTTCTGTTACCCCTATAATTATGATGTTGGTACACTTGAAGTTGTCCCAGAGGCTCCTTACACTGTCTTGGTATTTTTGGATTCTTTTTTCATTTTGCTTTTCTGGTTGGGTGTTTTTTGCTTCTTCGTATTTCAAATCTTTGACTTGATTCTTGCAATCCTCTGGTCTGCTGTTGGGAGTCTGTATAATATTCTTTATTTCAGTCAGTGTATGCTTAATTTCTAGTTGGTCCTTTATCACAACATCGAGGGTCTCATTGGATTTCTTGAGGATCTCACTACATTTATCGGCGGTTTCCATAAAATTCTTGAAAAATCTTAGAAATGTGGTTTTGAACTCTATATCCAGTCGTTTGCTGTCCTCCATTTCTGTCATTTATGACCTGTTTCTTTGTCTTCGCATTTTGTCTGCTTCCCTCTGCACTTCACTTTCATAGTTCCTCTGAGTCTGTGTGCTCTTCTCTTTCCTTCTAGTTGTAGAATTTCCACTCAGCCAGCCTTCCTGTGGTTCTGGATGATGACTGTTCTGTCTTTTAGTTGTATTTTTGAAGTTTTTGTCGGAGGCAGCAATTTCCGGTGTTTTTCTATGCCGCCATCTTGGTTCATCCCAAATCTAGTAGTTTTTGATGGAGTCTTTAAGGTTTTCAGTATTCAATATTATGTCATCTGTGAATAATGATAGTTTCACATCCTCCCTTCCAATTTGGATGCCTTCTTTGTTTTCTTGTCTGATCACTATTGCTAGGATTTCTATACTATGTTGAACAAGCATGGTGAAAGAGGTTATTATCCCTGTCTTGTTTCTGTTCTAAGGGGAAATGGTTTTAGTTTTTGCCCATTGAGTACAATGTTCGTTGTAGGTTTGTCATATATGGCCTTTATTATGTTGATGTATCATCCCTCTATTTCCACTTTGCTGAGGGTTTTTATCAAAAAGGGTGTTGGATTTTGGCAAATGATTTTTCTATATCTATTGATATGATCATGTGATTTTTGTCTTCCAATCTGTTAATGTGCTGAATCACATTTATTGATTTTCTAATATTAAACCAGTTTTGCATCCCCGGAATAAATCCCAAGTGTTTGTGCTATATAATCTTTTTAATATATTGCTGGAACCAATTGGCTAATATTTTGCTGAAGATTTAGCATATATGTTCATCAGGGATATTGGCCAGTAATTATATATCTTTTTAGTTTCTTTATTGGGTTTTTTAATTAGTGTAATGCTGACCTCATAGAAAGAGCTTGGAAGTGTTGTATTGTCAATCAGCGAGCTAGATACAAGATGCCTTAACAAGCCAATTAATAAGGAGTCATTTATTGCATGTGGGTTCAGAGAAGAATATCTCTGTCAAATTCTGAACAAAAACAGGAAGGAGTATTCCCTTTTTATATCCTTCTAGGTCTTTGTGTAAGTTATTTTTGTAGACAGCTTGTAACCTTGAGTATATATAATATCTAACTAACACCTGTCATATTTATACAGATAATTTGTAGCCTTGAGTACATATATCTATACAAGCACCTGTGACCTTAGATACATAATGAACAAACAATTGGCATGAGAACATGGGAATTATTATCAGTATCAGCGTATAAGCCCCTTTAGATGGCTAGCTTGCAAGGTCAGACAGTTAAGTTTATCTTTTCTATTATTCAAGCTAACAAACAAAGTTATTTTTACAGAATAAGAGGCCATCTAAAAATAACAGAGTTGCCGAAACCTGTTTGGTTCAGTGGATAGAGCGTCGGCCTGCGGACTGAAAGGTCCCAGGTTCGATTCCAGTCAAGGGCACATCCCCAGTGGGAGATGTGCAGGAGGCAGCTGATCGATGTTTCTCTCTCATCGATGTTTCTAACTCTCTATCTCTCTCCCTTCCTCTCTGTAAAAAATCAATAAAATATATTTTAAAAAAATAAAATAAAATAAAAATAAAAATAACAGAGTTGACTTGTGGAACAAGAGACTAGCAAGAAATAGCAGAGAACTTCAAAACAGCAGTTCTGAACAGCAGTTTTCCCAAAGGAGGGATCATTACTATGCTTCAGAAGTAATCCTTCCTCTTCACTTTTTTGAATAGTTTTAAATGTTTGGCAAAACTCTCCTGTGAAGCCATCCTTACCACAGCTTTTATTTGCTGGAATTTTTTTAAAAATATATTTTATTGATTTTTTACAGAGAGGAAGGGAGAGAGATAGAGAGTTAGAAACATCGGTGAGAGAGAAAACATCGATAAGCTGCCTCCTGCACATCTCCCACTGGGGATGTGCCCGCAACCCAAGTACATGCCCTTGACCGGAATCGAACCTAGGACCTTTCAGTCCGCAGGCCGACACTCCATCCACTGAGCCAAACCGGTTTCGGCTGCTGGATTTTTTTTATTTCTGATTTCATTTCATCCCTAGTTATTGGCTTATTTAGGTTTTCTGATTCTTCCTGATTTAATTTTGGAAGATTGTCTTTTTCTATGAATGTGTCCATTTGGTCCAGGTTGTCCAGTTTGTTGGAATAGAGTTTTTCATAGTTTTTTTGTTTGTTTGTTTTTATGATCCTTTGTATTTCAGTGGGGTCAGTTGTTACTTCACCTCTTTCATTTCTTGTTTTGTCTATTTGGGTTCTCTGTCTTTTTTTCCTTGTTGAGTCTGGCCAGAGGTTCATCAATATTGTTTATCTTTTCAAAGAACCAGCTATTGGTTTTGTTGATCTTTAGTATTGTTATTTTAGTCTCTATGTTATTTTTTTCCTCTCTGCTTTTTATTATTTCCTTCCTTCTACTTACTCAGGTTTTTCTTGTTCTCTTCCCAGTTCTGTAAGTTGTAGGGTTCAATAACTTATTAAAAGTTTTTTCTTGTTTTTTTAAGGTAGGCTTGTAGTGCTGTGCACTTCCCTCTCAGGACTGCTTTCACTGTGTCCCATAGATTCGGGGTTGTTGTTTGTTCATTTTCATTTGTTCTAGGAAGTTTTTTATTTCTTTTTTTATCTTATTGGTAACCCATTCATTGTATAACAACATGGTATTTAGCCTCCAGGTGTCTGAATATTTTTAAATGTTTTACTGGAGTTGATTTCTAATTTCATGCTCTTTTGTTCTAAGATGTTTGAATGATTTCAATCTTTTTGAATTTGTAGAGACTCAGCCTGTGTCCTAACATGTAGTCTATCTTTGAAAATAGCCCCATGTGCATTTGAGAAGAATGTATATTCCATAGCTTTGGGGCAAGATGTTCTGAAGATGTCAATTAGTTCCATCTGATCTAGTGTGTTGTTTAGAGTCACTGTTTCCTTGTTAATTTTTTGTCTAGAAGATCTATCCTGTGATGTCAGTGGGGTATTAAAGTCCCTTACTATGGTTGTATTGCTGTTGATCTCTCCCTTGGTACCTACAGAAGTTTATTTTTATATATGTGATGCTTCTGTATTGGGTTCACATACCAGAGTTATATCCTCTTGTTGTATTGATCCGTTTAGTATTAGGAAGTGGCCTTCATTATCTTCTGTTATAGCCTTCACATTAATTCTATTTGTCACATGAGTATTGCTACCCCAGCTTTTTATTTCCATTGTCCTGGAAATATTTTTCTATCCCTTAATTTTCATTTTATATGAGTTCTTTGTTCTGAGGTGGGTCTCTTCTAGACAGCATATATATGGGTCATATTTTGTTACCTATTCAGCTAGTCTATATCTTTAGATTGGAGCATTTAAGCCAGTTTAAAATAAAGGAGGGAGAAAAGATATGAAAATACATGGAAAAAAATTTGAAAAGGAAAGTGGTGGAGAAAGTAGGTAGACCTAATGTAAGAAAAAGAAAAAAAGATGAGAAAACATGAGAAAAAACAAAGAGAATGAAGAAAAAAAGTTGACTAGTGAAAAAAAAGAGAGAGAAAAAATTGAGTAGGGAAAAGAGAAGAGGAAAATAAGATATATGAACAAAACAACAGAGACTGAAGCAGATAAAGAAATAAGTATAAAAAAGGGAAAAACAAATGAATTGAAAAAAA
>NW_005871894.1:172386-179728 GCF_000147115.1 Myotis lucifugus
GAGTCACATTTATTGCAAATCCGGGACAGGGGGCCATGCACTCCAAATCTCGCAGTAATTACCTAGTCCAAACACCAGATTTATATCGGCAAAAATCACAAAGGTATTGATTACATCTCAGGGTTTGGAATGAGGAACCTGGTTTGCAAAAACGCAGTTTACAAAAGCAGAATTGAGCATGTTAGTTAAATTATAGTTTTGGGTCTCCGGATCACTGAATCAACGGAAACACATTGCCTAGAGCCATGGGTCCTGGGACCACTGAGTTGACAGGAACACATTATCTGGAGCCATCGGGTCTTGGGACTACTGAGTTGACAGGAACACATTATCTGGAGCTACTGAGGCAATTTAGAGTAATTGTGCAGTTCTGGTCTTGGGACCACTGAGTCAACTGGAATGTGTTATCTGTAGCCACTGAGGTAATTTAGGATAACTGTGCTGTCCTGGTTCCCAGGTATAGAAGAATGTGCTTTCTAAAACCAGTGAGAACACAATCAATGCTATATTCAAACCACCGACAAGGGAGGATTCAATCGAGTGGGATAGCATACATAAGTTCAGAAAATCATAGTAACTTTTCTATTGTTAAACAAAGCAAATAAGTACAGAAGCCAAACAGCAAGGTTAGAGTTAAACTACAGTTTCTACCTGAAATGATTGCTACCATACTTCAGTATGAGTTCCCTGTAAATGTTGGAGATTAAACACTTATCAGTGATAACATTGGCAAATACGTTCTCCCATGCAGTGGGTTTTCTTGTTGTTTTGTTGATGGTTTCCTTTGTTGTGCAGAAGCTTTTTATTTTGATGTAGTCCCATTTGTTTATTCTCTCCTTAGTTTCCATTGCCCTAGGACAGTGATGGTGAACCTTTTGAGCTCAGCGTGTCAGCATTTTGAAAAACCCTAACTTAACCCTGGTGCTGTGTCACATATAGAATTTTTTTCATATTTGCAACCATAGTAAAACAAAGATTTATATTTTGATATTTATTTTATATATTTAAATGACGTTTAGCAAAGAAAAATCAACCAAAAAAATGAGTTCGTGTGTCACCTCTGACACACGTATCATAGGTTCGCCATCACTGCCCTAGGAGCTGTATCAGTGAAGATATTGCTACGACATATGTCTGCTATTTTGCTGCCTATGGAGTTTTTGGTTTCCTGTCTTACATTTATGTCATTTATCCATTTTGAGTTTATTTTTGTGTATGGTGTAAGTTGGTGATCTAGTTTCATTTTTTTGCATGTATCTGACCAATTTTCCCAGCACCATTTATTGAAGAGACTGTCTCGACTCCATTGGATTCTCTTTCCTCCTTTGTCAAATATTAATTGAGCATATTGGCTTGGATCTATTTCTGGGTTCTCTGTCCTGTTCCATTGGTCTATATGTCTGTTCTTGTGCCAGTACCTGGCAGTTTTGAGAACCGTGGTTGTGTAATATGGCTTGATATCTGGTATTGTGATCCCTCCAACTTTGTTCTTCTTTCTCAGGATTGCTGTGGCTATTAGGGGTCTTTTTTAATTCCAGGTGAATTTTTGGAAAGTTTGTTCTAGGTCTGTGAAATATGCTGTTGATATTTTATCGGGGATTACGTTGAATCTATAAATTGCTTTGGTTAGGCCCTGACTGGTTTGGCTCAGTGGATAGAGCATCGGCCTGTGGACTGAAGGGTCCCAGGTTTGATTCCAGTCAAGGGCATGTACCTTGGTTGAGGGCACATCCCCAGTAGGGGGTGTGCAGGAGGCAGCTGATCAATGTTTCTCTCTCATGGATGTTTCTAACTCTCTATTCCTCTCCCTTCCTCTCTGTAAAAAATCAATAAAAAATATTTTTAAAAAATTGCTTTGGTTAGTACAGACATTTTAATGATGTTGATTCTACCAATCCATGAACACAGTATGTTCTTCCATTTGTTTATGTCTTCTTCTTTCGCTTTTTTCAATGTTCTGTAGTTTCCCAAGTACAGGTCTTTTACGTACTTGGTTAAGTTTATTCCTAGGTATCTTAATATTTTTGGTGCAATGGTAAATGGGATTGTTTTGTTGTTGTTGTTTTTTAGGGGTTTTTTTAGTTTCTCTTTCTATGAGTTCATTATTGGTGTATAAAAAAGCCATAGATTTCTGGGAGTTAATTTTATATGCTACTACATTGCCAAATTCATTTATTAAGTCTAGTAGTTTTTTGATGAAGTATTTAGGGTTTTTTATGTACAATATCATGTCATGTGTGAATAAGGACAGTTTTACTTATTCTTTTCCAATTTGGATGCCTTTTATTTCTTCTTGTCTGATCGCTATAGCTAGCCCATCCCATACTATGTCAAATAGGAGTGGTGAGAGTGGGCATCCCTATCTTGTTCCTGTCTTAGGGGAAATGGTTTTAGTTTTTGCCTATTGAGTATGATGTTGGCTGTAGGTTTGTCATATAAGGCTTTTATTATGTCGAGGTATGATCCCTCTATTCCCACTTTGCTGAGAGTTTTTATCAAGAAAGGGTGTTGGATTTTGTCAAATGCTTTATCTGCATTGATTGATATGATTATGTGATATTTGTCTCTCAATTTGTTTATGTGATGTATCTCATTTATTGATCTGTGAATATTGTACCATCCTTACATCCCCAGAATCAATCCCACTTGGTCATGGTGTATGATCTTTCTAATGTAATGCAGATCTGATTTGCTATAATTTTGTTGAGGATTTTAGCATCTATTTTCATCAAGAATATTGGCCTATAGTTTTCTTTCTTTGTGTTGTCTTTATATGGTTTTGGAATTAAAGTAATGCTGGCTACATAGAAAGATCTTGCAAGTATGCCTTCCTCTTGAATTTTTTGGAATAGTCTGAGGAGGACAGGTTTTAGTTCTTTGAATGTTTGGTAGAACTCCCCTGTATAGCCATCTGGACCAGGGCTTTTTTATTATTATTTTGCTGGACGATTTTATTACTGCTTCAATTTATTTAGTAGTTATTGACCTATCAGGTTTTTTATTCTTCCTGATTGAGTTTTGGAAGCTTATATTTTTCTAAGAATATGTCCATTTGATCTCAGTTATTTAGTTTGTTGGAATAGACTTATTCATAGTATTTTTTCATAATCCTTTACTTCACCTCTTTCATTTCTGATTTTGTTTATTTGGGTCTCAATTTGCTTCTTGGTGAGTCTGGCTAGAGGTTCATCAATCTTGTTTATTTTTTCAAAGAACCAGCTCTTGGTTTTATTGATCTTTTGTATTGTGTCTTTGAACAATGAAACATAATAAAAGCCTTATATGATGTCTCTGATGTTTATTATTTCCTTCCTTCTGCTTAGTCTGGGTTTTTCTTCTTGTGGCTCTCTTTCTAATTCTTTGAGTTGTAGGGTTAGATATTTTATTACCATTTTTCCTTATTTTTTTTGAGGTAGGCCTGTGGAGCTATGAACTTCCCTCTCAGGACTGCTTTCACTGTGTCCCATAGATTTTTTGATTGCTGTGTTTTCATTGTTGTTTGTTACTAGGATGCTTTTTATTTCTTCTTTGATCTCTTTG
This sequence comes from Myotis lucifugus, assembly GCF_000147115.1. Taxonomy (NCBI): domain Eukaryota; kingdom Metazoa; phylum Chordata; class Mammalia; order Chiroptera; family Vespertilionidae; genus Myotis; species Myotis lucifugus. Next base: position 175,927 of record NW_005871894.1, read on the forward strand.
GTAACCCAATCATTGTTTAATAGCATGCTATTTAGCCTCCAAGTGCTTGATTTTTTTTCATTGTTTTTATTGTAGTTGATTTCTAATTTTATGCCATTGTGATCTGAGATGTTTGATATGATTTATCTCTTCTTGAATTTGAAGAGACTTTGCCTGTGTCCAAATATGTGGTCTATCTTTGAAAACGTCCTGTGTGCACTTAAGAAGAATGTATATTCTGTAGCTTTGGGGTGAAATTTTCTGAAGATGTCAATTAATTTCATCTGATCTAGTGAGTCATTTAGGATTGCTGATTTTTTGCTGATTTTTTATTTAGAGATTTATCCAGTGGTGTCAATGGGTTATTAAAGTCCCCTATTATGACCGTATTGCTGTTGAGCCCTCCCTTGATATCTTCTAGAAGGTATTTGGGTGCTCTTGTATTGGGTGTATATATGTTTACCAGAGTTATATCCTCTTGTTGAATTGCTTCATTTAGTATTATGAAGTGCCCTTCCTTCTCTCTTGCTATGGGCTTTACTTTGAGGTCTAATTTGTCAGATATAAGTATAGTTATCCCAGCTTTTATTCATTTCTATATGCCTGAAAAATTATTTTCCATCCCTTCATTATCAGTCTGTATGAGTCCTTTGTTCTTCATATCTTTCTTTCCCAGTAAATATTGGCCACTTATATCTTCCAGATACTTGCCATAGTTTTCATTATGCACTTTATGAAATGAAGGATATTAGGTAGGACATTAGGTACATCACTTCCATATATATACATATATGGAATACATATATACATTCCCCTCCCCCCAGAGGATGACCATTGCTTTATATGCTCTGTCACCTAATTCAAAGTTAAGGGTCCATTTCATTCAATTTGTTTCTCCCTCAAACTCAAGAAATGGCAGAAATCTCCAAATTTTCCAAGTAAAATTTCTCCACCCATGTCCTTGTGAAGTCTGTGTAAATTCTGATACCATTAATTGGCAAAGGGTGAACTTGAGCCTCATTCTTCCACTGCCATTTATCATATTACCTAAGTGTTTCCAGGTATGCAAATATTTAAAATTACATTTTGTCCACCAATATTTTTATCTTTTTATTTACAAAAATTAATAATAAAACTACAATTATTTTTTTAATTTATCTTTATTGTTGAAAGTATTACATATGTCCTCTTTTCTTCCCCATTGACCTGCTCCTCGCCAATCCTATTCCCTCCACAGGCCCTCACCCCACTATTGTCTGTGTCCATGGTTATGCATATATAGTGGCACAGCATGCAAAATTGCGTGAGACCCTGCCGCAGGGAGGCAGCATCAAGTCCTGCCGGCATTGCGAGATCTAGAGTCAAGTCCCTGCCCATCCACTTGTGCCTGCCGCACACACAGCCTTCTGGTGATCAGTCATTACAGTGTGAGGGCGTCAAGACCACAGGCTTTTTATAATATAGGATATATCAGTTCTTTGGTTGATCTTCCTCCCCACCCTCTTCCCTCTGAGGATCCTCATTCTGTTGCATGTTTCCATGTCTCTGATCTATTTTGTTTACTAGTTTATTTTGTTCATTAGGTTCCACATATAAGTGATATCATATGAGTTTGTAGTAGGACTTTCACCTTATGGAAATGTCATTAAAATATCTCTCAAGTATAAAATGTTATGTGGTTAACATAAAATTCATTTTCATAATACATCCTAAAGTTATCTTTTGTAAAACACTAATATAATCACTAAAAGTTTAACATCTTTCTTTTTGAATGATGTTTTTCAATTACACTTTTGTTTTCAGAGGTAATCAAATTTAAATTATGTCTCTTTAATGTATGGAACAGGCTTCTTATGGCTACTGATACAGATAGAGTCAACAGATGTGTCCTTTTACATTATGCTTCCTCATCATTTTTAAGTTCCTGTTTCATGTATCTGTTCATGTTTGTATTTATTATAAAGAGGTGAGAAAGACAGAAGCTTGACCAAGAATTGATATTGTTAATCCAAAAAAAGTCCTATTTTAGATATTCTCATGGTATCATTTCTTATGTCATTACCTTTTGCATCAGGTAATGAGGAATGCAAACAAAATATTGCCTTAATTTGTGGCATATCATTTGGAACTATATGGTTTCCATTCTCAGTAATTTGAGTCAGAATAACTTTAAGAGGGTTTCAACATATTGTTACCCTTCCTTCCTGACTTGTGCCTTCATTTTACATGAACTGCTTCTGCTTTTCTTTTTTTCAAATAAAAAGAACAGGAAAAAGCCAAGTCCCAATAATACTATATATGCCATATTTTTCCTTGTATAAGATGCTCCCATGTAAAAGATGTCCCCCACTTTTCCAACCAAAAATTAAGAAATCAATATTTTAAACATTTTGCTGGTTTTCCTCTTAAGGCCTTCTTTTTTGGCATTTAAGGAGTTGTTCTTCCTGTTTTCTCCACTGTCTGATCACACACTCGGTGGGAGGAGGTCCAAACGGTCTCTCTGCAGCTCTTTTGCAGAGATGATTACATTCAGTTTGAATTTTGCAGAGTAAGACAACAGCTTACCTGTATTTAACTTTTTTATTTTATTTTTTGGCATCTTTATGGGCTCAGAACACTCTGGTCCCTGTTGCATCTGCCCACTCTCCAACTCCACCTCCAATTACATCATCAGCTGATGTCAGTAACAATAAGGCTCATGATTGGAGGAAACCTGTTTGACAAGGTATGGGCACCTAGGCACCCATGGCTCCCTCCTCGGCTGACTTCCATGTATAAGATGCCCCTCAATTTTCAGTCTAATGATTTCACCAAAGAATATAGTGTCTTATACATGGAAAAATATGGCATATATATTTTTAATTTATCTTTATTGTTGAAAGTATTACAGATGTCCCATTTTATTGAGTAGGTCTAAATTACCACCCCCGTTCTAAAAATTTGATTTCTAAAAGCAATTTCTCATTAAAAGAATAAAAATTGCCATTTCCACATTGGGTCAAATATGTAAAAATGATTTTGGAGCATCTTGTGAACCAGAAAGCAAGGAAGCTGTACAAGTTCTCTGGGGTCATTTTAAGAGAACTCAGATTTCAATATAAGTAGGTTCCCATTTCACAATGATGTTAGAGAATGAGCATGAAAGGAATTGTCTCAAAAAATTTAAACACATCAGGTATGTTAAATATTCTCATGGTGCTAATAATACACAATTACATTGGGATAGGGATGAGAGTGGTAGGGAACTAAGTCATTCGAGAATCAGATAAATAAAGGGAAGTTGTCATTCAAAAATATAATGTATTTCATTCTGTGCAGAGTCATTGTTTTATCAGGTTTTTTGTTTTGTCTTTTGGTATCTTTGCTTTCATCTCTCAGTGATGATCTTTCTAAACTCTAGCACATCTATTTTTAAATGACACTAATGACCCAGTGCACGAAATTTGTGCACTCAGGGTGGGGGTGGGAGGTCCCCCAGCCTGGCCTGTACCCTGTCAGAGTGCGGGAGCCCCATGATCCATCACCCCAAAGAGGTAGGCCCGCCCACCTAGCCCGGGATCCTTGATGGATTGCCCCAAAGAGGTAGGCCAGAGCTGGAGGAGGCCTGCAGACCCCCAGGCTGGACCATGGCAAAGGCCTGCAGACCTCTGCGGGCACCTATGGAGCCCCAGCAGAACCCATGGCTTAAGGGCCTCTCCACAAGCCTGCGGACCCTCAGGCCAGCTCGGGGAGTGGGGGGTGGGGGAGGGGAGTGACATGAGTCTCACATCCCAGGGCCCGTTGCTGGAGTCAGGGATGTGAGCCTCACATCTGGGCCCACTGG
>NW_005871894.1:181336-187315 GCF_000147115.1 Myotis lucifugus
AAAACAAGGAGCGGTTGGGAGCTTTTAGTCAACTGCCAGAAGGAAAACAGCCCTCAGCCCCTCAGCCAGCCTGGCAGGCACCCCAGTGGGAACCCCCACCCTGATCCAGGACACCCTTCAGGGCAAACCAGCCGGCCCCTACCCATGCACCAGGCCTCTATCCTATATAGTAAAAGGGTAATATGCCTCCCAGCACCGGGATCAGCATGACAGGGGGCAGCGCCCAAACCCCCTGATCAGCCCTGCTCTGTGCCTGATATGGGGGAGCTCCCCAATCCCCCCGATTGCCCTGCAGCTCTGTGTTTGACAGGGTGCAGCGCACCAACCCCCTGATCAGCCCTGCTCTGTGTGTGACAGGGTGCGGCGCCCCAACACTGCCCCCCCCCCACGGGCCCTGCTCTGTGCCTGATAGGGGGGAGCTCCCCAATCCCCCGATTTGCCTGCGGCTCTGTGTTTGACAGGGTGCAGCGCACCAACCCCCTGATCGGCCCTGCTCTGTGTGTGACAGGGTGCAGGGCCCCAACCCCGCCCCCACGGGCCCTGCTCTGTGTGTGACAGGGTAGAGCCATAACCTCCCCATTGGCCCTGCCCTGAGTGTGACAGGGTGCAGCACCCCAACCCCCTGATCTTCCCTGCTCTGTGTGTGACAGGAGGCGGTGCCCCAGCTCCCCTATCGGCCCTACTCTGTGAGTGACGGGGGGAGCTCCTCAACCCCCTGATGGGCCCTGCTCTGTGCATGACAGGGGGTGGCGCCGCAACCTCCCCATCGACCCTACCTTGAGTGTAACAGGGGGCGGTGCCCCAACCCCCCAATCAGTCTACCCTGAAAGTGACTGAGGGTGGCATTGCAACCTCCCGATCTGCCCTGCTCTGTGCATGACGGGGTGGCTCCCCAACTCCCCAATCGACCCTCCTCTGAGCCTGACCAAGGGCTGCACTTAGGGATTAGGCCTGCCCTATGTCACCCGGGAGCAGGCCTAAGCCAGCAGGTCATTACCTCTTGAGGGGTCCCAGACTGTGAGAGGGCACAGGCCGGGCTAGGGGACCCCTCCCCCCCGAGTGCACAAATTTTTGTGCACCGGGCCTCTAGTATTAATAATAAAAACTAAATAATGTCAAAAGGAATCACAGAAAAAATTTAAGGTAATTACCAGAACTAATGTTCGCATAATTTCCTCAATTGGGATAATTCATTCATTTTACCGTGTTTAATTACCTCAAAAGGGAGTTTTCAAGCATATTTGTGTGTAGGCACGTTTGTGTACATTTGTGTTTGTATGTGTGCATATTTGTTTTGTATCGGCATCCTAAGTTTAAGTTTACATACATAGTTTTCAATATTTTTAATTTTTTGTGTTTCTAATAAAATTTACATTAATTTTTCCCTTTTGTTTTTCAGACAAACTTCTGAAGATATTGGGTAAATTTTCTCTCATATCCCTTTGACCCAAACACCTTAAAATAACTGCTTTCTGATATGTCTAACATTTCCTGCCTTTTTATTGATTGGCCAATTCATTACTTTGCAATTCCCCCAGATGACTACTAACCTAACTCAGAATTCCTCCAGGAAATCTGTTTCAATACTGTCCAAGTCAATCTATCGTTGCAACTAAATATACAACATGCTTATTGTAAACATGAGACATGAATGCAGGCAGGTTCAAAAGTAGGTTAAAGTTGTGAATAATCAGAGAATAATAATATCCTCTTAATCTTTTTCATTTATTAATTATTATATTATTTAGCAAACAACTATATTTACTTTTGCCCCAGCCTATATTATATTTAGTTCCAAAGAACTTGTAAAAGCTTGCAACCCACCCAAATTATAAAACTTTCAAAATAAATTATGAACATTTTAAAAAATATATTTCTTTATTGATTTCAGAGAGGAAGGGAGAGAGAGAGAGAGAGATAGAAACATCAATGGTGAGAATCATTGATTGGCTGCCTCCCGCATGTCCCCTACTGGGGATCGAGCCTGCAACCCAAGTATGTGCCCTAGGCCGGAATCGAACCCGGGACCCTTCAGTCCATAGGCCGATGCTCTATCCACTGAGCCAACCCAGATAGGGCTGAATATTTTTAAAAGGTAACTAACAGAACTGTATTTCTACAAATTCTTTTTGCTTAATTCACTATATTCAGATCTTTCCTCCCTTTGAATTTTGGAACAACTGTCTCTGAGTAAATGAGAGCTTTCAGCCACTGTTCCTACATGTGTGTGTTGTGTTTTCCTCTCCAACATGACAGGTGTGATTATGCATGCGAGTTTTACAATAAATTGAACTTTATTCACATTTGTTTCCCATGATATATTCTATTTCACTTTTATTTTTCAGGAAATCTCCAATAAAAATTTGGTAAAGTATTTCTGACAATCCTTTATTGCCAAACCTTTAAAAAACAACATGATGTCCTGACCAGTTTGGTTCAGTGGATAGAGTGTTGGCCTGTGGACTGAAGGGTCCCAGGTTCGATTCCTGTCAAGGGCATGTACCTTGGTTGCGGGCATATCCCCAGTAGGAGATGTGCAGGAGGCGACTGATCAATGTTTCTTTCTCATCGATGTTTCTGACTCTCTATCCCTCTCCCTTCCTCTCTGTAATAAATCAGTAAAATATATTTTAGAAAAAACAAACAACAACAACATGATGTCTTTAGTATTATCTGCCTTTTCCCCTCTATGACATTCATTGACTCACCTTTCTATTGAAAGTCCTTTTTCCTCAATTAGTTTGGTCTGTATCCTTCTCACATATTAAGTTCCATCTATTTATTTTTCATGACTTCCATCCTTCCCAGTTTCTTCCCTTTTCCATGTCATACATGTCCTTCCCTATAAACTTTGGCATTTTCTGCTTCCCAGAAACTTGGCATATTTACTGTGAATCTTGTGAGGTGAAGAGGATTGTGCTAACAGGACATGATTTCACTCTATATACAGTGTCTTTAAAATACCCATTAAATTAGGACCTCTGTCATTTTTTTCCAAGTTCAGGGGCCCATCTTAAGCAAACTTTGAGAGAAGATTCATACTTCTAAATGTCTAGTATTCTAATCTTGAACTTTGCTTAAGGATTTCTCCCACATCCTCTCCGCATTGTGCTTCAAAATCTTCTGTAACCTCTGATATCATTCATTTAAAAATGTAAATATTTGATCATATTACTTAAGTGTTACCAGGTATAAAAATATTTCACACAACTTTCCTGAAATTTTATATTTACTGATAATACGTTTACTTCTTGAAAAAATTTTATTGACACAATAATCAACTTGTCAATCTGCAATTCTTTGGGGTTTTTTTGTTTTTTAATATATTTTTATTGATGTCAGAGAGGAAGGGAGAGGGAGAGAGAGAGAGACAGAAACATCAATGATGGGAGAGGATCATTGATTGGCTGCCTCCTGCACGCTCCCCACTGGGGATGGAGCCCACAACCAGGGCATGTGCCCTGACCAGGAATCGAACCTGGGACCTCCTGGTTCATAGGTCAATGCTCAACCACTGAGCCACGCTGGCCGAGCTGCAATTATTTGTAAATAGTTGTAGAATGTGTTTATATATTGAGGAAATTTAAGTGATAATATATCCCTCAATTCTGAACTATTTTTTAATCCCCACCTGAGGACATGCTCAGAAAGAGGATGGGGAAGAGATAGAAAGATGCATCTGTTTGAGAGGAAACATCAATTGGTTTCCCTCTGTTTGTTCCCTGACGGGATCTAACCAGAAACCCAGGTAGGTGCCCAGACCAGGAATTGAACCAGCAGTCTTGAGGTACACAGTAACAAGCTCAACCAGCTGAGTCACTTTGGCTTGGCACAATTCTTTATATTTCAATGTGAGTGACTCAAGAAGGCACCGTCCTTCAATGTTTCCAAATGATTTTTTCATAAAATACTAATATAATCATTAAAAGTTTACTGTCCTGGCCCTGGCCATTGGTGCACAGTGGTTAAAGCATCAGCCTGGCCCCCCAGGGGGAGGGGCGGATTTAGATGTACTTGAGTTGAGGTTAGATCCCTGGCCCTGGTACAGGTGAGTAAAAGAGGCAACCAATGGATGTCTTTCTCTCTCTCTCTCTCTCTCTCTCTCTCTCTCTCTCTCCTTCTTTCTCTCCCCCCCTTCCTTCACTCTTTTTAAAAATCAATGGAAAAATATCCTCTGGTAAGGATTAACAACAACAAAAGTATTTAATGTCCTCTTTTTCTAAATGACTTTTTTCAGTTCAATTTTTTGTTTTCAGAGGGAATGGGATTTAGAAATATATCTCTTTAATGCATGTAGGAGTGGCACAGGTTTGGACAAATGGATGCCCTTTCTCTTTGCTCCCTCATCTCTTTTTAGGTAAATCTCTCATGTATGGGTGTGTGTTTTCATTTTCTTCTGAGAAGAGATTGAGATAATGACCAAGGTTCTGTATTTATGGCTTGACAAAAATGTGAAAAGAGTCACCAAGAACAAAATCCTATGGTTTTTTTCTGGAAGCAACGATTCAGTATTTGCTAATTTACATTTGTGATTACTTTATGCAAAGTAGCTGCCACAATAATGAGAATTGATTATATATACTGTATATTTAGTAACAACCAAAAATATACTAAATTTAAGTAAAGGTATAATAAAAGCCTCAATAATGTCAAGGGGATCAAAAACATTTTTATAAAGTAACAACCAGAACTTATATTCATGCAATTTTTCTCAATTTAGTAGATTCATTCCTTTTTTCCTTTATACTTTTTGTACAATATTCTCAGGACAAAAGGTAGCTTTCATCTACCTTCGGTGTGTGTGTGTGTGTGTGTGTGTGTGTGTGTGTGTGTGTGTGTGTCTGCATCCTGGTGCATTTATGGTTGCATGGGAACTTTTCACTAATTTAAATTTTCCTTGTGTTTCTGTTTCATAGTACTTACAAGGATTTTTTCCACTTTATTTTTCAGATGATATCTGGAAACAAATTAAGAAATTTCTCTGCCAATCTTTTACTCCAATGCCATTTAAATGACCACTTCTTTGGTGTCTTTTAATATTTTCTATTTTTCCTTTGTTTGTTTTTTCTACATGCCATCTGTTGGCTTTCTCTTTCCAGGGTGTCTACTTTTCTCTCCCCAATTTTTTTTGTTTATGAACTCCTCTCCATTTCTGTTTTCCTACCTTCCATTCTTTCCCATTTGTACTTTTCTCATTTTTATGTTACTTCCCTATAAAAATCCTCTTGTTCTATCACCCAGAATCTTGACAGAGTTTCATTATGAAGTTTGTAAGACAAGGCGGATGAGACTTATGGGTATATGGTTTACATTCTATATTTATTTTCTGGAAAATGTCCATTCATTAAGTTAGTACCTTATGAGATAAGACCTCAAACTTGCTGAATAAAATTTCTCCATCTGTTGTTGTTTCAAAGACTGTGTGGATTCAGATATCATTCCTCTGTCTAGTGTTTGCTTCAGGCTCACTCTTCCATTCATTGTCCTTGATCATATTTCCTAAGTGGTCCCAAGTACATGTGTATTTTGGAAAAATTTTCTTAGTTTATATCCTTTAATTATCATAGTCATTGTTCTGTATTTTTTGCATTTTTATTGACATAATTATTAATTAAGTAAACTGCAATTTTTTTAAATGTTTGTAGGAGACCTTAATATTGTTAAGAATGTCATTTATAATGTATTTCTCAATTTTGAAATTTTATGTGAATGACATGAGAAGCTCTAGTCTAAGAGACTACTACAATATTTTTCATACAATGCTAATAGAATCATAAAAGTTTAACATCCTTCCTTTAATAATAATATTTTTCAATTTTTTTGTTTACATATTAAATGAAATTTAGCAATGTATCTCTTTAATGATGGTGCAAGCTTTATATGCTGCTCCAGTTACACTTTTGGATGCATGGGTTCTTTTGCTGTATGCTTCCTCATGACTTAAGTACCTGCCTCATGTGTGCATGCATGCCTGCATTT
>NW_005871895.1:0-14094 GCF_000147115.1 Myotis lucifugus
TCAAGTTGCGTCCAGTGGGCACTGGCATTCAGCCCCCCGAGGCCACCGAGTGTAGTGCCCCATGGAGCAGGCTGCAGGACCATGGGTGGGAATTGCGCCGTCTCCCCCCACAAGCAGATGGACAACCTTGTGGGGACCCCAGGAGCCCTTCAGCTAGGAGATGACACGAGGCAGAAGGACCTGCAGCGCTGTCTCTATGCTTCCAGCGAGTGGCCACTTCTGGACATTACAGCCCGAGGGTGTAGCCAGTGTAACCCTGACTGTCAGGAACCAGGAGAGGTGGGCTCGAGTCACCTGAGTCTGAAGGTTGGCCAACTCCGGCTTCTTCCTTGAGGGCTCATTGTACAAACAAGAGTGGGTCTGCCCAGCACACCGAGGCTGAAACCCCTTTACAATAGACACCAGTGAACAGGGCTGCCTTGCCATTGAGTTCCTTCCGGATACTCTTCTGGAACCTCATGCTGCCCACAGGAGGCCAAGGGACCAAGTCAACATCACGTCACCCCAGGCATCGCAGGAGGGGAGGCAGGAGATAGTGGTTAAAACCCAGGCTCTGGGTCAGACACACCTGGTTCACACAGAGATCTGACACCTGCAGTGTTATCCTGGGCAAGTCACACCAATTTGCTGCACCTCCGACTCCTCAGCCACAAGATGGGTCTGAGAGTGATGGTGAGGACTGAGATATTTCCGTACCTGTTTAGTACCATGCCTGACACATAGCAGGTGTTCAAGGCGTGGCAGGTGCCATCATCACACTCATTACCATCATCCCCAGTTCCTCGGATTCCCCCCTATTCTATTCACCCTTGATCTAGAAAAGCCATTTAAAAATCTCCCCAAAGAAGCACTCTTCCTTTTTATTTAACCCAAACAAAGCACTAACCTGTCCTGTATCACTCAAACTGCTATAAAAAGAGTTTCAGAGGAAAGAGGAAAGTGTCTTTCACTGAACCTTAAAGACACTGACATTGCTGACAGCGAAGAAAGCAGGCTGCCTGCTGAAGCTAGAAAAGGGGCGTGTGTGTGTGTGTGTGTGTGTGTGTGTGTGTGTGTGTAAGCATATGAAGCTCCCTAAGGGCAGCTGCCCCTTTCCAGCGCTCAAGAACACCCACAAGTCAACTCTTCTTTTCAAATCCAAGGGAGGGACAAAGTGGACACAACAAAGCCAGAGAAGGTGCTGGCAACCTCCATGTTGCCATCGAAGCAGCAGCTTTTGCCCGGAGAGCCCACAGCTGCCTCTAGAGAGGACCCTGAACATTGTTCAGACAGTCCCCGCGCCCAGGAAATTAATTCACTTCCCAGAATTACAGACTCAGTAGCATCTGTGAGTGGCATAGTGGTTAATGGTAGTCGTCAGAGCTGCGACTCCTTGAGATTTCTCCTTTTTTTAAAAAAAAAATCATATCCTAATGAATACAAAACAAAATTACGGTGTCGGAGACGTGGAGCCATAAATTATAGCTGAGCCTGCCTGTGGTGGGCTAATGATTTCACTGTGGAATTATTTTCATGTTTTTAAAAATTGCATCTGTATAGAGAAGTCTTCCATCATGAGCACCACTGCAGAGATACTGCAGGAGCCCCCAGCACTTCAGCCACTGGCGTGTGGAAGCAAGCGGAGGCCCCCCTGACACCCAGCTCCTCTCTCCTCTTCCCCTTCATCCTATGGCAGGTGCAGGGTCTGTGTGCATCCTGCCTGCCGCACAGCCAGTCAGAGCCTGCCAACATTCTGGGGGATCAGCGTGTGTCCAGTGAAAGAAAAGAGGCAGACACGAAGGCCCACACAAGCTCCAGGTTCCCCCTCAGGGAGGGTGAGCATCAGATGACAGCCATCGTTAGGGTTGGCACCCATCTATTAATGCTTTGGGCTGACTTTAGACTCTCCCTGGCCATGGGACATGCCTGAGGACTTAAGGGCAGGCTGCTGCCTTCACATTCCCTTTTAGTCCACAGCCTTAAAGGTAAAGCAGGCTGTCTACTGAAATGCTAGAAAAAGTGTGTGTGTGTGAGTGTGTGTGTGTGTGTGTGTGTGTGTTAGAAAGCATATGAAGCCCCCTAAGAGCAGCTGCCCCTTTCCAGCACCCAAAAAAGCCAGTAGACTCTTCTTTTCAAACTCAAGGGTCTTTCAATCCATTAACATGGTTTATCTTCCCAGTTCTTTAGATCATCTTTTATCAATATTTTATAACTTTCACCCTATAAGTCCTATACATGCTTTGTTCCATTTGCACCAAATGGAACTGTAAATGGTATTATATTTTAAATTCTGCGACCTTTGTATTCATTGCTAGTATATAAAAATACAATTGACTTGGTATGTTTATTTTGTATCCTATGACCTTGCTGAACTCACTTCTTAGTTCTAGCACTCTTCTGGAAATTCCTTGGAATTTTCTACATAAACAGTTACATCATCTTGTGAGATAATGGGAAAAATATATATTGGTCTTTGATCCCAGATTCTGGCACAGAGCTCTGAAACCTTTGTCATTTGCCAGGTGATAAGGGAGTTTTTGTTCTAATGTGGTGTCTCGGAATGGGCTCCTAATAACTCCTGGATGAGGGCTGGTCACCTGCAAAACTAAGCGATGATTAGAAGCTTGGAATTTTCAACCCCACCCTCCATTCTCTTGAGGAAAAGGAGCTAAAAATGGAGTTAATGATTGATCATGCCTGTGACTAAGCTTGCATAAAACCCCAAAAGTCTGAAGTCCAAAGAGCTTCCAGACTGACAAATACACCACACCCGGAGGATGACACACCCCAACTCCACGGGGACAGAAGCTCCTGTACCGAAGACCCTCCCAGACCTTACACTAAGCACCTTTCCATCTGGCTGCTCATCTGTGTTCCCTAACCTACCTTTCAATAACTGTTGTTTTCCTGAGTGCTATCGGCCCCTCCAGCATATGAATCAAACTTGAGGATGAAGTCATAGGAGCCTCTGCTCTGTAGCTGGTCAATCAGAAGCACAGGTGATAAGTGGAGCTTGTGGGGGAGTCTGAAGTGGGGGTGGGGACAGCCTTGTGGAACTGAGCCCTTACCTACGAATCTGACACTACATCTAGAGCAATGGTTCTCAACCTTCCTAATGCCGTGACCCTTTAATACAGTTCCTCATGTTGTGGTGACCCCCAATTTCATTGTTACAAATTGAACATAATTAAAGCATAGTGATTAATCACAAAAACAATATGTAGTTATATATGTGTTTTCCTATGGTCTCGGGTGACCCCTGTGAAAGGGTCGTTCAACCCCCAAAGGGGTCTCGACCCACAGGTTGAGAACCGCTGGTCTAGAGTGTCAGAATTGAGTTAAGTTGTGGAACATCCAGTTGGCATCAGACTTGGTTATTGTTGTGGGGAAAAACCCACACACATTTGGTGACCAGAGTGTCAGAAGTGAAGTGTTCTGGGTGAGCAGTAAAGGAGGCTCAGAGGCCACAGTAACAGACGGTAGGAAAGAACTAGGTTTTTCCCTACATGTTAGGGGCAGTTATAGAATATTGGGGACTAGCTCTTAGTTATAAGAAATATTAATCATATTCTGTTTACCGTGATTGTTTTGTTCTGATTAAAGAAAGCACATTCTAACCTGGTTGGGAGTTGTCTGCCCCCAGGACCTGGGAGTCAACCTTGGAATGTAGTACATTCTCATTCAAGAACTGTTATGTTGCCCAAACAATGGAGTTCTACCCCAGCCCACATTGCCTATTCCCTATGCCTGTAATACACATTTTGCATGCCCACTCTTATTCCTTTTGCCTACTTCCCCAGGTAATTTTGGTCCTACCCAACATAAGCAGCTGGCTTATAGGGATTGCAGAGCAGACCTTTGTGGATGAACTGCTGTGCTCCCATACCACTGGCATTATTGGAATAAACGCTCCTATGTGATTCAACCCTGTCTCTGCTTAATTGGCTTATGTAGGCAGCCCAGTCCCATTGGTTGTCTGGTTTCATACAGAGAAAGAAAAATATTAGATTTTTCCTTTTTTACGTCTGAATGTAAAACAATTTTATTACTTCTTTCACAATCTATTTGGTTTTTATTTTGTTTTCTTGCCTTATTGCACTGGCTACAACTCCCAACACTATATTGAATAAGAATGGTGAGAGCAGATATTCTTGCCTTATCCCCATAGAGGGAACATTCAGTCTTTCACCATCCTATATAATAAAGAGGTAATATGAAAGTTGACCATCACACCCTCACAAGATGGCCACCCCCATGTGGTTATAAGATGGCCATGCCCATGTGGTCACAAGATGGCCACCACAAGATGGCCATCAGGAGAGGGCAGTTGGGGGCAACTGGGCCTGCAGGGGAGGTCAGTTGGGGGCAACCAGGCCGGCAGGGGAGGGCAGCTAGGGGCGACCAGACTAGCAGGGGAGGGCAGTTGTGGGCGATCAGGCCAGCAGGGGAGGGCAGTTGGGGGTGATCGGGCCGGCAGGGGAGCAGTTAGGCATCAATCAGGCTGGTAGGGGAGTGGTTAGGAGGTGAACAGGCTGGCAGGCAGAAGCAGTTAGGGGCAATCAGGCAGGCAGGCAGGAGAGGGGTTGGGAGCCAGCAGCCCCAGATTGTGAGAGGGATGTCTGACTGCCAGTTTAGGCCCAATCCCTAACCGGCAGTCGGACATCCCCTGAGGGGTCCCAGATTGGAGAGGGTGCAGGCTGGGCTGAGGAACACCCCAAATTTCATGTACCGGGCCTCTAGTAAAGTATAATGTTGAATTTATGCTCTTTTTATATGGTAATATTCCACTTTTAATAGAAAAGATCCCTCTTATTATTTTAAAGTTTGTTTTATTCACTTGGGCATGTTTAAGATCCTTTTTTCTTTTTTTAAATTTACTTATTTTTCCTTTTTATTGAATTGATCAGGGTGACACTGGTTAACAAAAGTATGCAGGTTTCAGGTACACAATTCTACAACACATCATCTGTACACCATATCGTGTGTTCACCGCCCCAAGTCAAGTCTCTGTCCATCAGCATTTATCCCCCCTATACCCTCCTCCACTTCCCCAACTCCCTCTCATCCCTATAATCACCACACTGTTGTCCTTGACCATGAGTTCTCTCTCTCTCTCTTTTTTTTTGCACAATCCCTCCCCCTCCCCATGGAGCCCCTCTCCCTAAAGCTGTCAGCCTGCTCTCTCTCTGCATCTGTCACTATTTTGCTTGTTAGTTCTTTTTTTTATTTTTCATTAGATTTCACATATGAGTGAAGTCATATGATATCTGTCTTTCTCTGACTGCCTTTCACTTAGCATAATGTTCTCCAGATCCATGCATGCTGAAGCAAAAGGTAAGAATTACCTCTTTTACAGCCGAGTAGTATTCAATTGTGTAAATGTACCACAGCTTTAGAATCATTGATTAGCTGCCTCCAACATGCCCCACACTGGGTAACATGCTCGCAACCTGGGCATGTGCCCTGACTGGGAATCGAACCATGACCTCCTGGGTCATAGGTCGACGCTCAAGCATTGAGCCATGCCAGCTGGGCTACCACAGTTTTTTTTTTTTATATACTTGAATTTATGCTCTTTATCAAGTTGTGAACATTTCTCACTATTTCTATTTGAATGAGTTTTTATCAAGAATGCAAGTTAAATTTTTCAAATGCCTTTTCTACACAAATTGATAATAATTACGTGATTTTTCTTCTTTAGCTTGTTAATATGGTGGATTACATTGGTTTTTGAATATTAAACCAGCATTGCACCCCTGGAATAACCCTCACTTGGTCATGTTGTATACAGCTTTTTATCCATTGCTAGATTTTATTTACTAATATTTTACTAAAAAATTTTGTGACTATATTCATAAAGAATATTGCTCTGTGGTTTCCTTTTATTATACTGTCTCTAACTGGTTTTGGGATCAGGATATGGTTATTTCTACAAAATGAATTGGAATTCCTCTTCTATTTTCTAGAAGAGTGGTTCAGTATTGTTAATTCTTTGTTAAATGTTTGGCAGAATTCTCCAATGAAACCATCTGGCCTGGGAATTTTTTTAAGAGTTTTAAAATAATTCAATGTCCTTAATAGTTATAGGGTTATTCAAACTGTTTCTCATATTGGGTGTGTTGTGTTTTGGGAAGTAATGATACATTTCATCTAAGTTTTTAGATTTGTGTTTACAGAGTTGTCCCCACTATCCCCTTATTATCTTTTTGAGGTTTTCAGTGTCTGTGCTATTACCCCGTCTCATTAATTTGTGTTTCTCCTGGTTTGTTTGTTTGTTTGTTGTTCAATCTTAGCTTTGTCATTTTTTTAAAAAAAAGCTCTGCTTTATTGATATTCTCTATTGTTGCTGTTTTCAGTTTCATTCATATCTGCTCTTATCTTTATTTATTCATTTCTCTGCTTCCTTTCACAGTTTATTTTGTTCTTTTTCTAGGTTAAAGAAGAGCTTAGATATTAATTGGAGGTGGAAGCTAGATGTTGATTTGGGAATTTTCCTCTTTACTGTGTATGCATTAGTGCTATAACTTTTCCTCTCAGAACTGCCTGAGCTGTATCCCACAAATTTTGATATATTGTATTTTCATTTCCATCCAGTTCAATATGTTTCTACATTTTTTCTTGAGAATTTCTCTTTTTACTATGGTTATTTACTATGTGTTGTTTAGTCTACATGAATTTGGAGATTTTCTTTCTATTATATTTCTCTTGCAGTTTTCTAGTTTGAATCCATCATGATCAGAAACGTACTCTGTGTACCTTTTCTTAAATGTGTTGCAGTTTCCTTTATGGTACAGATATGGTCTGTCTTGGTAAAGTCAGGAGGCACTTGAAAAGAATATGTACTCTGCTTTATTTATTTATTTGTTTATTTATTTTTGGTAGAGATCTACAAACATCAGTTAGATCCTGTTGGTTGATGATGTTGTTGAGTTTTCCTATATCCTTGTTGATTTTCTGTCTAGTTGTCATACCACTTGCTGAAAGAAGAATGTTGAAGTCTCCCACTATAATTGTGGATTCGTCTATTTCTTCTTTCAATTCTACCAGCTTTTATATCACATATTTTTCAGTGCACATTTAGGATTACTATACCGGTATCTTTTTGATGGAGTGGCCCTTTTATCATTATTGAATGTTCTTCTTTGTCTTTGGCAATTTCTCTTCTCTGAAGTTTATGTTATATGAAATTAATGTAGTCTGCTTTTCTTTAGCTAATCTTTCCAAAATTTATTTTTCCATGCTTTTTCATTCAACTCGCCTATATAATTATATTTGAAGTGAGTTTCTTATGGACAGCATAGAGTTTGGTTATAATCCACTTTGCCAACCTGTGTTTTTTAACTGAATTATTTAGACCGTTTACATTTAGTACAATTATTGATATGTTAGGGACTAAGTCTGACTTTTTTCATTGTTCTCTCTGTTTTTCATTTCTCTATTTTATTATTCTTGCCTTTTTTTAGATTACTTGAACATTTTAAAAATTCCATTTTGATGTATATATAGCATTCATGAGTGTATCTGTCTGTATAGCTTTTTTAGGGATTTCTCTAGCTATAACATTACATATACATGCTTATCACAGCCTACTGTGTCAATATTTTACCAGCTCAAGAGAAGAATAAAAACCTTACCTCTCTTACATCCCTTTACCCTCCTCTGTGTATGATATAATGGTCTTAATATTTCCTCTACTTTCATTTTTCATATCAGACAGCATTATAACTTTTGGTCCATCTATCAAACATAATTTAGGGAACTCAAGAGAAGAAAATTTATTGTATTTATCTACATTTTTATTATTATGTCCTTCCTTCCTTCCTTCCTTCCTTCCTTCCTTCCTTCCTTCCTTCCATCCTTCCTTCCTTCCTTCCTTCCTTCCTGATGCTCCAAAGTCCCTTCTTTTGTTTTCTTCCTGTTTAGAGAATTTTCTTTATCTATTCTTTTATGATAACCTGACAAATTCTTTTAATTTTCATTCATCTGAAAATGTCTTGATTTCTTTTTCATTCCTGACTGATGTTTTTGTTGGTATATGGTTCTAACTTGATAGTTCTTTTAAGTGCTTAAAAAGAGTCATGCTTCCTTCTGGCCTCCATGGTTTCTGATGATAAATCTATGATTCAAACTGTTCCTTTCTCACTGCTTTCAAGATTTTTCTTTGTTTTTAGTTTTCAGAAGTTTCACTATAATGTGTGTTGGAGTGACTTTGTATGGGTTTATCCTCTTTGGAATCTACTCAACTTCTTAAACCTGTAGGCTATGTCTTTTGCTAAATTGGGGGGTTCAGTCATTACTTCCTGGAGTGCATTCTCAGCCCTGCTCTTTTTCTCATTTTCTTCTGAAACTTCAAAGACATAAGCATTAGATCTTTTGTTATAGTCCCACGGGTTCCTAAGATTGTCCTTGTTTATTTTTAAGTCTAGTTTCTCTATGTTGTTCAGATTGGGTTATTTCCATTGTTTTATTTTCTAATTCACTGGTTCTGTCCTCTTTTCTCTCCATTCTACTGTTGAGACCATATACTCATTTTTTTTACTTATGTTATTGTATATTTCTATTCTAATATTTACATTTCGTTCTCCTTTATATCTTCCATTTCTTTGCTTAGATTTTCTACTCTTAGCCAAGACTTTCTATTTTTTCATGTTTCGAGTGTGTTTGTAATTGCTCTTGAAGCATTTTTATGATGACTGCTTTAAATATTTTTCAGGTTATTCTCACATGTCTGTCATCTTGATGTTGACATCCATTATTACAGGTTTTTCCATTCAGTTTGAGAGCTTCCTGATTCTCTGTGTGACAAGTGATTTTTATTGGAACAGGTGCATTTTCAGAATGTATTGTGAGACTCTGGATCTTATCTAAACCTTCTGGATTTCCCTGACACAATGTAGCAAGGAAGGGAGTCATTCCTGACCCGTGGAGGTAGAAGGGTAGGTTCTCACTTGGTCTCCATTGGCACCCAAGTCATGGGGGTGAGTTCCTCGTTATTGCTGGGGAGGAGTGGGAGTTCTGGCTTCCCAGGTAGTCTCCACTGACATGCAGTGGGTGGAGTGTCATTGTTGCTGGGTGGTAGTGAAAGTTCTAACTTTCCCGTTGGCCTCTTCTGACACCACTGCAGCGGAAGGTGGGAGGAGGTGCGGAGTAGAGGTCGATGTCCATGCTCCCCATATGGCCTCCACTGACACCACAGATGTGGAGCCCCTCTCCCCCTGCCATGGTGAGTCTCAGCTCCCTTCATGGCCTTCTCTGACAACACCATGTTGGTGGAGCAGGGGCACCTCGTTACAGCGTAGGTAGAGCAGAAACCTAGGCCTTTGCTGGCATGGGGCGGGAGGGCACAGCTCTTTCTGTGGTGTTTGACTAACGTACACCAATGCTGTCTACATGTTGTCTGTTTTGCTAAGGGTCTTTTCCTTTGGCTAGAGAAAGCCGACTTCATTGAAACTGTTTTTTGGCTGTTCTCATTGGTTCTTCTGGGTTGTCAGCTTCCTTGGTACCCAGGCTAGGGTAGATGAGACAAAAAGGGAACAAGGGATTGTCCACTATATCATTCCTTGGACTCAAGGCCTTGCTGGTCTGCTTTCTTATCTCCACCTTTTAGAGTCTCCTTATATTTGTTTTATATGTAATGTTGAGGCTTTTTAATTGTCCTTGGTGGGAGGAATAGAGAAAAATACACCTACTTCATCTTCCCAGAGTGAAGTCCCATTGTAAGTTCCCAGCCATGACATATTTGGGTTTAAATTTTAGTAAGTTCATCTGGCAGAAGTGTGATAATGGATTGATAATATTAGACTTACTTAGCTTCCACATACATAAAGAGAGAGAGAGAGAGAGAGAGAGAAGGTCATGCAGAGATGTTAATATATAATATGTCCTTCCTTTAAAAAATCTCTTAAAGATGTACCACTACTTCCATAATAATCTATTGTGTATAAGGAAATGTTACATGGCAAATGTGTATAAAATTACAGACACCTCAATCCCAGAAAAAGGTAAAATGGACAAGTATGTGTGTTACTATCAAGGGATAATGAATATCTCCAGCATATATTAACATATTCAATTAGTAATATATCATGAAGAGTTCTATATCCTGTTTTTTCTGTTTATCTAGTAATATTTCATTGTAGGTAATTTCCCATGTCATTAAATTTCCTTGAAGTCACAATTTTAATGATTTCCTTAGGGTAAATGTCTAGAAAAAATATTACTGGATAAAAAAAGTAATCCTTTTTTAAAGATCTTGATACATATCACCAACTAACTTTCCAAAAAAGATTGTATAAATTTTTATCCCTTCTCCTAGGGCATAAGATTGCCTATCTTAATACACTTGTGCCAGAGCTGAGTACTGTTCTTTCCAAAGTTTTTGCTAATTTAACAAAGTAAAAACTGATCTCATTTAATTCACCTTTCTTTGATCACTAATAATTTAGTTTGTTACATATTAATTAGCCATGAATATTTTTTCTTTAGTTTGTCGATATTACGTTGCCATTTATATACTGTGGTGCTAGCATTTTTCTTATTTATACATAGAGGCTTTTTATATATTAAGGAAATTAAACCACTGTCAGTCATATTTGCTTCACTATTTCTCTACTGTGCCAGGTTTTCTACCTTTGCTTTTGAAATATGTACATTTTTAAATTTTTACATAATCACTTTAACACTTTTTGGGGGGGGATTTTTTTTCTCTTAGGAATGTTTTTGAAACTACGCAAAAGGATGAGTCACTTTTTCCCTTCATCTATGTTATTTTGCGGTGTGTTTTAACTTTAGAGATAAGCAGAGGTGAGAAATGTAGGTCTAGCCCAGTGAGATACAGGAATAAATCTGCTAACATGGTTAACTGCAGCAAATGTCACTCGGCTGACCTGACCCGAGAAGGATCTATGAAGGTGAACAGACTCTTGCTCAGATCTGCTTAAAATAGCCATTCCCTGGTCCCAGACAATTCCCTTGATCTTCCTCCTTCCAATCGACTTGGCAGGCAAGTCCTTGCTTTAACCTCTCTCCCACTTTACTCTCTAATCTGCCAGGAAATTAATGCAAGTCCCGAGCCTCCCTAAACACAGCCTTTTCCAGGCGTGCTTTTTCATCTTTGATTCTCAAATTGAAATAATATGTAAAAGCAAGCCTTGCTATTCTGTTGGCAACAGCATATGTGCCTTCAAGAAATATTTATTTTAGGAAAACAATCTCTTTGAGTGGGTCTGTATTGTAATAACCACCCCTCCCAGCACAAACTAAACACTTCTTTCTCCATCTGTTTGTATCTACCCAGTTCTTGGGCCTCATTTATGTCCAGCATCTGAATGTCAGGTGTCAGATGAACACATCTGTCCTTAAAGCAATGAAAAGTCCCCTCAGCTGGAGTTGTCCCAAGAACACTCCCCCATCGGTTTGCTGCCCTGGGCCCCAGGTGGACCTACGGGTGCCTGTGACAGGCGCAGGTTCCCGGGGCTTCATTTCATGACATTCGTCCTTCACCACCCAGACTCCCTTCTATGCTTTACCTTGAAATGTCCACCACCCTGTTACCTGGCCCCAGGCCTCCTGAACATTCCAGCGGGCAGTGCCATCATCTGCGTTATGACGAGCCCAGCTCATTTCCTCATACTGATGTATCCTTGCACATAATTAAAAATTTAAAACAAAATAACCCGGCCGTTGTTTTCTTTATAAAAAACATTTCCAAAGTTAACAATTTATTATTCCTGTGACAAAAATAATTCATCAGCTTTGCAAGGATACTGCCTGGAAATAAACTTCCACAAGGTCATTTGAGTTTTCGTGTATGATCTTAGGATACTGGAACGTTTCCAAATCATGGGATGCTAAAGAATGTGACGCAAGGTGACAGCATGGTGAGTGCACTTCGAAGGGGCGCGGGGAGGCGAGTACAGGCTGGACCCCAGAGACGCTGCCAGGAGTCAGAAGCCAGGGTCCCTGTTCCACACTCTTAGCTCTGAATCTGGGACAACAGCAAACCTCTGGCCTTTGCTCCTAAAGGAAACCTGACTTCATCCCTAGCTGGACTCAACCACATTTGCTAACCTGCATACAATGGTACTGATACCCAAATACTTCACTTAACCACTGTCATACAGATTTAAACAGAATTCAGCAATATTCTCTCTATAAGAGATGCACCTTAGATTCAAAGATACACATAAGTTCAAAGTGAAATGATGAAAACAGGTACATCATGCAAACAGCAACCAGAAGAGCTGGAATGAGTATGCTAATATCAGAAAATAGACTTAAAAACAAAAATGTTACTAGAAATACAGAAGAACACTCTATATGGAAGAAATAAGCTACTTCTGTTTGCAGATACCGTGATTTTATATATAGAAAATCCTGAGGAATCCACTAAAAATCTGTTAAAACCAATAAACTAGCTCAGCAAGGTTGCAGGCTACAAAAATCAACATATAAAAATTAATTATATGTCTGTACACTAACAATGATCAATCCAGAAATGGAATTAAGAAAACAGTTCCATTTATAATTGCACCAAAGAGAATAAATTCACAGGAATAAAAATTTAACAAAAGAAGTGTAAGCCTTATACACTGAAAACTACAAATATTGTTGAATAAAATTACATTCTATATAATAAAGAGCTAATATGCTAATTAGACTGAACAGCCAAACAATCTTCCGGACAAAGCCGGAGCAAGGGCTGGCCGAGGCTGCGAGGGCCGAGCCCCTTGCATAAATTTCGTGCATCGGGCCTCTAGTATCTAAATAAATGAAATATATCCCATGTTCCTGGCTGGGAGATTTAATATCATTAAGATGGCAATGGCCCCCAAACTGATCTACAGAGTCAATGAAATCCCCATCAGAACCCAAGCTGCTTTTCAGAAATTGACACAATGCTCCTGAAATTCACACAAAAATAGAAGGGACCCAGAATAGCCAAAACAATTAAAAAAAAAAAAAGAATTATGTAGAGCTCACACTTCCCAATTTGAAGTCTTATTGCATAACTACAGTAATCAGGACAGGGTGGTATGGCATAGGAGAGACACATAGATCAATGGAATCAAATGGAGAGTCCAGTAATAAATCCTTACCTTTGTGGTCCATTGGTATTTCCACAGGGTGCTGAGGCAAATCAGTGGGGAAAGAGCAGTCTTTTCAACAAATTGTACTGGGACAACTGGGAATCCACATGCAAAAGAATGAAATTAGAGTCCTTCCTCAGACCATACATAAAAATTAACTCAAAGTGAATCACAGACCTAAATATAGGGGCTAAAACTCTAACGCTCTTAAGAGAAAGTGTAAGTAAATCTTCATGACATTGGTTTGGACAATGGTTTCTTAACTTTGACACCGAAAGCAACAAGAGGAAGAAAAAAAAGACACGTTGGACTTCCTCAAAATGTAAAACTTTTGTGCTTCAAAAGACATCATCAAGAAAGTGAAAAGACAACCCACAGAATGGGAGCAAATGTTTTCTAATTATCTATCTGATAAGGACTAGTATCCAGAATATATAAAGAACTCTTGCAACTCACTAGTAAAAATAACCCAATTTAAAAATGGGTATAGGATCTAAATAGACATTTATCCAAAGAAGCTATGAAAATGGTCAATAGTCACATGAAAAGATGCTCAATATCACTAGTCACCAGAAAAATGCAAACCAAACCCTGATCGAATAGCACTTCACCCCACTCGGATGGCTATAATAAAAGAGACAGACAACAAGTGTTGGTGGGGAAATGGAGAAATTGGAACCCTTCGGTACTGCTGGCGGGAATGTCAAATGGGGCAGCCACTTTGGTAAACAGTCTGACAGTTCCTTAAACATACAGTTACCATATGTCCCAGCAATCCTACTCCCAGGTAGAGAGACGGAAACATACAACCACACAAAACTTGGGCACGAATCCTGATAGGAGCATTTTTTCACAATAGCCAAAAAAGTGGGAGCAACTCAATATTCACCAAGTGACACGTAGGTAAATAAAATGTAGTCTATCCATACAGGGGGATATTATTTGGGATATAAAAAGGGATGAAGCTCTGATACATACTATGGCATGCATAAATTTGGAAAGCATTATGTTAAGCGAATGATGTCAG
>NW_005871895.1:15009-39597 GCF_000147115.1 Myotis lucifugus
GGGCTAGGAAGGGAGAGGAGCAGGTTCAGTTTTATGGGTTGCTTAGGTTAAGCGCGTTGGGATAAGAAAGGAAACAAGAATTTACGAGCAACCGCCCCTGTTGCTCGTGCACTTATAGGAGCTACCACAGTTATTCACAAATTCATCGTTTAAGGAGATATATGTCAGGGAACCAAGTTTCCAGAAGGAGCCCAACCCAGTGGAGTTGCATCACGTAGCCTGAGGCCCCAGGACAAGCCAGGCCGCGTCAGAGCCTGATCTCAGCTCATCCCTACTTCCTAGCCTCTGCTGGGCGATTCTGCGGGGGCACCAGCCCCATGGCCAGTGACCAGCCCCATGGCCAGTGACCATCCCTATAGACAGTGACCAGCCCCAGGGCCAGTGACCAGCCC
Source organism: Myotis lucifugus (assembly GCF_000147115.1). Classification (NCBI taxonomy): domain Eukaryota; kingdom Metazoa; phylum Chordata; class Mammalia; order Chiroptera; family Vespertilionidae; genus Myotis; species Myotis lucifugus. The sequence continues at coordinate 15,402 of NW_005871895.1, forward strand.
CATGGCCAGTGACCATCCCTATAGACAGTGACCAGCCCCATGGCCAGTGACCAGCCCCATGGCCAGTGACCATCTCCATAGCCAGTGACCAGCCCCATGGCCAGTGACCATCCCTATAGACAGTGACCAGCCCAGGGCCAGTGACCAGCCCCATGGCCAGTGACCAGCCCCATGGCCAGTGACCATCCCTATAGACAGTGACCAGCCCCATGGCCAGTGACCAGCCCCATGGCCAGTGACCATCTCCATAGCCAGTGACCAGCCCCATGGCCAGTGACCATCCCTATAGACAGTGACCAGCCCCTTGGCTAGTAACCAGGCCCATCGCCAATGACCATCTCCATGACCAATGACCAGCCCCATGGCCAGTGACCAGCCCCATGGCCAGTGACCATCCCTATAGCCCAGTGATGGCGAACCTATGACACGCGTGTCAGAGGTGACACACAAACTCATTTTTTGGGTTGATTTTTCTTTGTTAAATGGCATTTAAATATATAAAATAAATATCAAAAATATAAGTCTTTGTTTTACTATGGTTGCAAATATCAAAACATTTCTATATGTGACACGGCACCAGAGTTAAGTTAGGGTTTTTCAAAATGCTGACACACCGAGCTCAAAAGGTTCGCCACCACTGCTATGGCCAGTGAGCAGCCCCATGCCCGGTGACCAGCCCCATGGCCAGTGACCAGCCCCAGGGCCAGTGACCAGCCCCAGGGCCAGTGAGCAGGGAGGGCATTGAGTTGGGTCAGCAGGCAGCTTCCATCGCTGAGGGAAGCAAACTTCTGAGACTTGACTGACTCAAGTTCTCGCTGAGACAATGGAAGGCAGTGCAGTCTCTCCGTTATAAGTGCACTAAATAGTTATCAGCAGGTAAGTTCTTAGGGGAATCATTTTAAAATATTAATATATTCAAGTAATTTTGTTTCTCTTAAAAGAAATGTCGGGAGTTGTAAGTGCCTATGAGGACAGGAGAAGTGATGCCCTCGGCGGCCAGCAAGAGCAAGTGACAGAAGCTTCCAGGACGGAGAAGCAGGAACAACACTGGAATATTACCCAAAGGAGAATGCTGGGCTCTTTGTCCAAACCGGAAAGGCAGCACATACTTGAAAGAAACAGGAAATCAACCCCAGAAGCTCTGGTGACTGGCTAACACTGAGCAACGCGTGTCACTTGGAGGGGCCTTGGGGGTGGGCGAAAGGCGGGGGTTCGGGGCGGCCTTTGCTCTCCGCTCTCATGGAAGGTGGGAGCATGATCAAAGGAAGCAGAGGAACCAGGAAGCGGAGCCCTGCCTTTTAGATTAGCCGCCTGGTCCTGTACAAAAGCATTTTGACGTATTTTAAAAGAAGCCAGATTTCCACTCCGCACAATGAGATCTGAAAATTCAGAACATGCTAACACAGTCAACAATTTCACTTCCAGTCCCAAGGACATGCATCCCAGGCCACCACTGACACGTGGAGGCTGCCATCTGCCTGGAGGAACCCCCCCCACCCCCGTTTCCAAAACCACGTGCGTACTGCAGATCACTTGCAAAACAACAGCACACTCAGGACAGCGGTGAGGAACCTGATGGGGTTAACGCACGGCAAGCCTGCATGACATGTCATGCGGAACCAGCGCAGTGACTGGCAGATCTCATGAGCAAGTGAGAAATGTTAGCCAGACACCACCTTGCAGGCAGCAGGCCTGGCTTGCACGGGGGGCTCAATTAGCCCAACTGAGACCAGACAGCCATCCTGAGACCAGACAGCCATCCTGCAAGATGACTGTAGACCAACAATTCTCAACCTGTGGGTCGCGACCCCTTTGGCGGTCGAACGACCCTTTCACAGGGGTCGCCTAAGACCATCCTGCATATCAGATATTTACATTATGATTCATAACAGTAGCAACATTACAGTTATGAAGTAGCAACGAAAATAATTTTATGGTTGGGTCACAACATGAGCAACTGTATTTAAAGGGCCAGAAGGCTGAGAACCACTGCTCTAGACCCAGAAAAGGGACAGAAACCTGAGGTGGCAAAGCGTTCCATTCTCCTGTGAGGCTAATTCTAGGCAAACACTAACCCCTGGCATGCAGCAGGGTCTTGGGAGAAAGGTCAGGCAGGTGGGGAGACGGCAGGGAAGCACGGGAAAGGGCCACCAGAGAACATCCGCGTTTGATGCAGCCAAACAAGCATTAAAAACACTGAACGGTGTTTAATATTGAAGTAATACCTGCACACGGGTAAAAACTGGAACAAAAACAAAAGACTTTCTCCTTCTCCACCCCTGCCCACTGCTAGCGACAGTCGCTTATAAACCCATCAGAAAGCATGTGCACACACAAGCACATGTGTAGCATCCAGCCACCCTTTTCTTTACACAAGTAGGGTCATGCAGCACCTGCTCTTCGGCACCTTGCTCTTCCCACTTAACAACATAGTGTGTGCTGTTTATATCCATTCTATTACCCTCCTGCCCCATTCTTTGTGACAATCACATAGATTCTCATGATATGGATTCGCTACTTTTTGTGTAAGCAATCTCCCTGAGAGATACTGAATGTGTGCAGTATGTTTCCATGATAAGCTTGCTACCCTTTAACGTACATTCTTACTTTTCCATAAAGCGCAGTGTATCTTTAAGTACAATTTTAGAAGAAGGTTCTATTACAGAGAGAGCAGGCATTGTCCTGACAAGTGTGGTTCAGTTGGCTGGGCATTGTCCCATGCACCAAAGGTCACTGGTTCAATTCCTGGTCAGGGCACATGCCCGGGTTGAGGGCGTGCAGGAAGCAGCAGATCAATGTTTCCCTCTCACATCAATGCTTCTCTCCCTCTCTCCCTCTCCCGTCCTCTCTCTAAAAATCATTTTAAAATCTTTTTCTTTTTTTAAAGAGAGAGTAGGCATTAATAATTTTGGTCAATACTGAGAATCAAGAAGTTATTGAAATAATAGTAAAGGCTCTTAAAGTCAAACCGAAGATGTTTGTCCCTCAAACAAACCCATCCTTAGCAGGGACACAAGGTGCCATCATTCAACAGCCTGTTGCCCCAGCGATCAGGGCCACATCTCATTTCCAGAACCGGGAGCCGAACAAGTTCTCTGGGAATGCCAAAGGATGGACAGACAGACGGATGCACACTGAGGGACACACAAAGACCCACATCCCAGTCAGTATCCCAGCCCGCACCTCTCGGCTCCAGCACACCCACTCCTCGACACCAAGATCTCCCCCTCCTGGAGCCCATCAGGTGCCAGGGTGCCCCCTCACGTCACTGACCCAGCAGCACCCAAAAGGCCAGCGCTGTGCTCTCCAGGCCCTTCCTGACCCCACTCCTGCCTGCTGCTCCCACCTCCCTCATCCTCCACCTGGGCCCCTGGGCCTTACTGTCCAGCCACACTCAGCTGCCCACCATCCTGGGACAGGCCTGCTATCTCACACCTCTGTGCCAGGGCTGCTGGGCCCTGCCCGGGAATGTCTGTCCCTTCCCTTCCTCACTCAGCGAAGCCCTGCTCATCCTTCAAGGCCAGACAGAAGTCCCTGGGCCTTCTCCCCCGACACCCAGGAGCCCAAGGGCCCCTTCCTGCACCATGTCTGTGCATGGCTTTCCCCTGACCAGACGGGAGGCCTGAAGGACAGAATCCCAATCTCAGGCACCCGGGTCCCCAGCACCTGGCATTGCTCAGGACAGAGCTTATGCCAAGTGAGTGTGGCTTCTTCTGCCTCCTCAACTCAAAGACGCTGCCCTGTATGCGCCAAACCCCAGCTCTGCCTCCCATTACTGGACTTCCGCAGTGGCCGGCACTCCCTTCAGCTCCACCTGCCCGGCGCCCCCACGACCACCTGTCACGAGGCCCCCATGCCCGCTGACCACCGTCAGGCACCAGCCCGCAGCTCTGACCGTCTGTCGGTGGAGAAGCCTGCTGCCCCTCCTCCTCTGGGAGAAGGAAATCCTTCTTTCTCTACTGCGTTTTAAAACTAATACCTACCACCCTGGGGAGGAAAAGAAATGGACTTTGTCACTGAAGCAGCTTCACTGAGATACATGGAGAAGTACAGTCACTTTCCATCTATGAGGAGGGGACGACCAAATGAATCTAACAGTGCGAGTCGGCAGTTTAAACTAAGGCAGATCCTTAATGACAGGGATGGTCTCCACGACAGATTGTCCCGTGGAAAAGAACAGCTGCAGATAACTGTAGCTTATGCAGCCACTCGTATGCAAAACACACACAGGTCAATGCATACCAGTCACCCAAGCTGTCAATAGTGGTGACCTGGGCACAGGGCCTGGAACCAGGGGAAGAGAGGCAGGGAGCACTCTAAATTTTATAACATGAAAGTACTCCACATATCACTTGTGTAATTAAAAATAAAACTTAAGAATAGACCCGAATATAGCAAATGCTCATTCCTTTACTGCCTTTTAGGTGGAGTCTTCTCATTGCGCTCAAAATAGAAGTTGAGTCATCACTCCCCCGAAACAGCCTTTTCTCCACAGAATTGAGACTCATGCTCAGTTTCAGAATGTGAAATCGGGCCTTGAGCTAGAAATGCAAAGTTAAGAGGTTAAGTAAAAACGGAGGTGTTTGAGAGGCACATCTGAGGAGGCAGCTTCTGGCAGCTCCGGCCCGACCCCTCTGTACACCCTCCCACCATGCACCCCCCATCGTGCAACACCACTACCGTGCACCCCCGACTGTGCACACACCCCCACCATGCACACACCCACTGTGCACACACCCACTGTGCACACCCCATCGTGCAACACCACTACCGTGCACCCCCCATGCACACACCCCACCATGCACACCCCCACTGTGCACACCCCCACTGTGCACCCCCTCACTATGCACACTCTCACCATGCACACCCCCACCATGCACACCCCCACCATGCACACCCCACCATGCACACACCCACCTTGCACACTCCCACCATGCACACCCCCACCATGCACACACAGTGTCCTGCTCTGACCCCTGCCAGCCAGGCCACAGGGGCCTCAGGCCAAGGTGTTCTATTCCTTCCTTCCACATTTACAACGGGAAACCTACAGTTACATTTTTTGACAGGCAAAATTTAGGGTTGGGAATATTGACTCTTACATTTCCCAGTTTGTATTAAATTCCCAGCAACCAGAAATTCTCCTGAAGGCCCTGGTTTAGTTCTTTCAGAAACATGGAAAAATAGAAAATACAGACACTGTACAGAAACACTAAGGAATGGAACCATCAGCCGGAACTGCAGAAAAGCAAGCGCTGCCTGGCCACCTCGCACACCTGACATCCCACGCCGCCCATTTGCTAGAAGAGCTGACCAGGAGGTGCCTCATCAGAGCAAGATTTGTTGGCCATGCGACCACAGTGAGACACCAGGAACTTGGATTCGAGGCTGCTCACTGACAAAGTCTACCCAACTCCAGAGCCCCAAGCCAGTGGGTCAGCATGCTCCCCAGGCCCGGGGCCTAGAATCGGACTGTCTTATGGGAGTGAACGCCTGGTCAACGTTGCAGACCCACACTGCGGGGGAGAGACACGGCGGGAAACACAGCGTGGGGCACATCCTGGGGGAAAGCGTCAGCAGACTCGCCCTCCTGGGAGGGACCGTAGGGCCAGTCTCTGAGGAAAGGCTATGCCCACATGGTCAGCGGCCTCACACACCCTTAGCTGAGGGCACCTCTCCACATGCAGAACCTGCCCAAGCCTACAGAATGTGCCTTCCCCGGACACATCCATAGGATGGGGTGGCTCTGGGTCACTGCACAGCCTACTTCTTGCTGTAGAAGAATGAACAGCTTTCGGGCCCGTGAGCTGGTGGGCCCCTGAGAGGTGTGTGTGTGTGGGGGGGGGGGGCTCTTGTGTTCGGTTCTAGGGCTCCTCCTCCTCCTGGGAACTGTGAAAACCTTCCCTGAGCATCTCCCCCCGACCTGTCCCGTGGGCCCTGGAGAAAGCTGTGTGGGACATGCGCTGAGAACGGACAGATTTGAGCGAGTCCCAGAGCAGCTGTGGCAGGGTTAGGAAGGGACTCGGTCTTCCCCAGCAGCGACCACGCTGTGCGGCATCCACGGTGCAGAGGGCTCTTCTAAGCACGGCGCCCCTCCTCCCAGCGAGGGCGCCTGAGCTGCTCTGACTTTCCTCCCTAACGGAGAGGAGCGTCTAACGGTCCTGTCATGTAGTTACCTGTCACTGTCTCCGGGGTAGGAGGGAAGTGAGTGCAGTTGGCTGGATGCAAGAGGAGGGAACAATGGCAATTGGAGGCAATCCAGCCTCCATGTGCCCCCTCCCCCCAGGACTACAAGTCACATGAGCTGAGAAACTAGCCATGCACGTAATAACACCCAAATCAGCCCTAATTTCTACTCAAGGGCATAGATGTCTGGTTCTTAAAGACTGCTCATTACTAAAGGAAAAACAAAGGACCTGAAATTATATACACCCCCATACAACAAGCATGCCCACATGGAGCTCACGGGTCCTAGGGGAGACCCTGGGGCCCACCTACATGCCGGGTGCACAGCTGTAGGCAGCCCGACCCTCAGGAGTGGGACGAGTCCATCTGGGAACCGGGGAACTGCCCTGTCACCAACCGGCTGGGAGACTTGGGGAAAATCCCCACCCACCTAGGCTTCTATTTCTCCCATGCTTACTCATGGTTTTCTTTTTTTCTGAATATTAAAGCTATGCACATTCCTTGTAGAAAACATGGAAAGCCCAGAATAAAATAAAGAGGAAACCCATCATGGATCATTTCATTGACAAAAAGCAACTGCTGTTAATATTTTGAAATTTTTGCTTCCAGGCTTATTTTATGCATACTGATCCTTACTTTTACACTTTGGGAGATAATTAGAGTGTACTGCACACACAACTTAATTTCTAGATTTTTGAAACACATTTTAATTGGTTTTTAGAGAGAAAGAAAGGGAGGAGAGAGAGAGAGAGAGAGAGAGAAAGAGAGAAACACTGATGTGCCTCCTGCACCCCACCTACAGGGGATCCAGCATGAAACCTAGGCCAGTGCCCTGACGGGGAATCGAACCGCTACCTTTCAGTGCACAGGACGACACCCAGGCAACTGAGCCACATCAGCCAGGGCAATTTCTAGCTTTTTGTAATCCAACGTTAAATCATGACCATCTTTCTGTGTTATTAAAAGCTGCCTGAGTATTACCTTCGTGGCCATATAATATTCCATTATAGGAATGCATCATAACTGAGTCAGCCTGCTCCCGTGGCTACATTGCTTCCAATTTGTATACTATGGGTAACAGAAGGAAGCATCTTTGTAACATGAAATGTTTGGTGCATCTTGGATTATGCTATTCGGATGAATTCTAAAGGTCCTTGTCATATGTTTACATTTCACTTTCTCTGGAAGTGAGTGCATTGGCTGGATGCAAGAAGAAAAAATCAACATCCAGTGAGTGTGAGCCCGTCAAAGGTGGCAGCTGCTCCAGGGCTCCAGCTGGTGGCTGTCATGTGGGCCAGGAGCCAGGGTGCTGCTGGACTGCCCGCTTTTCCAAAGAAGCCGGAAACCCACAGTCTCCACGGACACGGAAGCACTGGCAGCAGTGGTGCACTTGCCCTTCAGGATGGTGGGCAGCCTCTCTGCAGCGGCCACTCTGCTCCGGGGGACGGCGGCGTTTCCGGGCATGAGCAGCCCCGTGGCCCCGTTAGGGTGCTGGAAAGAGGCTACGATGCGTGTCCAAGGGCCACACCACAGAGTTTTGTAGCTTGCACCAATTTCACAACTCGGTTGTTCCCTCTCTCTGTTTCTTCCCATACACGGAAATGGCCATGGCGCCGACCTCTAAGTCCAGCTAGAGTCCCGAAAGCAGAACCAGAGGCCTGTGTGCTCCTCCTTAACAACTCGCCCCTCGTGTCCAGAAATCAGGCGAGTTAAAAGCACCCGCGAAAGCCTGGTGCTCCCGGAGACAGGCCCCTGGGAATCGGGTGGCTAGGGCCTCCAGGGGCTGAGGCTCGGCTGGAGGGAGGCCGGGAGGAGCAGTGCTTCGAGAGCAGGTGTGCACCACACCATCCTGTTCGCACATGGGCCGCACGCAGCTCTGACAGCAATCACAGCGGGCCTCCAGAACGAGAGAGAAGAAAGGATTCTGCACACCCAAATCCCTGGTCACAAAGCCCACGGAGGTGCCTTTTATGCCTCTGCCATCTGTCATTGTAAACTTCACAACAGCCCCTGCGCCTCGCGGTGTGGATGGTCCTGTGGGGTCACCGGGAGCGGCTCAGACCCCTGACAGCAGCACAATGTGCGCCCAGGTGAGGACCGGGAGACAATCCTGCCAAACAGACTCGAGGGGTCAGCGGCTCAGAGAGCAAGAGCCACTTAAACCCTCTAATTGGAAATAATTCCGAGGTTTTCAGACATGACGTAGTGACAATAAGGTGCAAACACCGGATTAGTGACCTCGGAAAGACAGAGCGCTTTTGTTCCGTCTTTGTCAGAGCAGGATTTCGCCCTGTGTTTTCAAATTCCCATCAACTGCCCTGCGTGAATTTAAATTTAAAGTTTACAATTTAATAACGGTCAGGGTTAGCCCCTGAGTTCCCCGTTCCAGGTCAAGGAGCAGGACACATGTGAGGGACTTGGGGAGGGGCAATACCGCACGGAAAGTGGCCAGCCAGCATTTTCCCTCTGGTCCTTCCCACAGGCAGCTCACCAAATGCACACCTTCAACTGCTGTCCCGGGGGGAGAAGCCTCATGCATTCTCAGTGGTTTGGGTTTAGTTGTTGCCTTTTTTATTCTTTTCTTTTCTTTCCTTTTCTTTTCTTTTCTTTTTTCAGAGAGGAAGGGAGAGGGGAAAGAGATAGAAACATCAGTGATGAGAGAGAATCATTGATCAGCTGCCTCCTGCACGCCCCAACACTGGGGATCGAGCCCCCAACCCCAGCATGTGCCCTGACCAGAACTCAAACCATGGCCTCCTGGTTCAGAGGTCGATGCTCAACCACTGAGCCACGCTGGCTGGGCAGTTGTTGCTTTTTAAAGCCAATCTTGTCAAGGACCTTAGCCCTAGACGAGTTTTCTCATTTTGTTTTTCTGTTATTTTAATATGCTGTAGAATTTCACTGAGCTGTACAAGCAACATAAAAGAAAAAAGGTTTCTGAAAATGAGTCTGGACCTGGTTTGGTTTGAGAGGTATAAACATTTGCAAAACTCAATATTGAAACAAAACCATTTTCTAAAAAGGCACCTTGTTGCTCCTGGAAGCCTTGCAGAATCCACTGCTGATTTTGGTCCAGTAAAGTGACAGTTCCAGCATCATGTCCCGCTCGAAGGGCAGATACAGGGCAGGGGTCCCGAATACCCAGACAAGCCCACCGCTGCTTCCTGGGGGCTCTCGTGCTGGGCTCCCTGCAACGTGCTGGACTTGAACACTCCCCCAGCTACAGAGTGGAGGAGCTGGACTTGAACCCAAGTCTGTCTGTCTGTCTGTCTCCAAAGCTCCCAGTCTTCCAGCCCAAGAGGAAGGCCCTCAGGGGCCCCTAGCCTTCAGCTACCTTGAGTGAAATACACACTGATGTCCTCCAAAGATCTGTGAGCAACCTGGGGACAGTAAGCGTGCCCAGCCCAGCCAAGCTTCATGCCACTCGGGGAGCCTGAGTGACGGACGCCCAGCCTCTGCAGCTGGGGTGGTGAGGGGTCTTCCGAGTCTTTACTCAGGAATGCAAGCAGCTGCTCAGGTGACAGGCTCACGTGCACACGGAAATGGAAAGCTTGCTTTCCTGGTAAAAAACAACGTGTGAAACCAGCTGCAAAATTGCAAATAAACGCAGGAAGTGGGAGGCGGGGTCTGGGGCCAGGCGGGCTGTGTGAACAGGACTGAGGTGACTAGACATCCTTGTGGCCAAAGAAAGGCTTCCCGGGGTTTCAGAAGCTGCCTCTTCTTTGCCCTTGTTTTTTTTGGGGGGGGGAGGGGAAGAGATTTTCAAATTTACTTGGTTTAATCTTGTTTTTTGTTAATTAAGTAAATATTTATTGTTGAAAGTATTACATATGTCCCCTCCCCCCTCCATTAAGCCCTTCTAACCTGCCCCCACCCGCGCCCCAGGCCTTCACCTCCCTATTGTCTGTGTCCGTGGGTCCTGCGCCCTCTTTGGGAGGGTCAGACCTAGCATGGCCCTAGGTCAGGAACCCGAGCGCCACCCTCCCGACAAGCTGAGCTCACACACACCTCAGCGTGGGTGTCGCTGGGCACCAGGCACCTGCTGAACTCACACCCGCAAGAGGTGAGGAGCAAGACCTGAGTGCCACCACCTGCGCTCCTGCTCGCCGAGCCCCCGAAACCAGAGTCCGCACGTTGGAAATGGAGTCAGCTTTCACCTCTGACCAAGCCCCTGCCATGGAGGCCTGGGGTCAGCAGCAGCTGTGAGTCCTCCGCCTGCTCCCTGAGCCCCGGTCTGTCTCCCTCCTGCTTCCTGCAGGTGCACGCCTGCCCCGGCCGGCCGATGCCTCCTGTCACAGGGCTCTGATGAATAGATTGTCTGTGTTTTCTTTTCGCATTCCTTTTCATGGCCTGGACTGTGTGCCAGCCACCCAGCTGTGCATGTCAAGTAAAATGTATTGGGGTCGGCGGATTCTCACATGGCACCAAAGTGCACAGCGCGCAAAACAAAGGCCACCCAGCCACAGCCTGCTCACTCTAGAAAGCTCGGCGGGAGCAGCGTAACGGCCGCGAGCCCGCACCTCCAAATACCCGGGCACACGGCACCATTTCGCGTCATGATGCCATCCTTTCTCTTGCTCTCTTTTACATTTTTTAAGATTTTTCAAATGTAGTTATGCAAAATGCTTCTGTTTTTCATCTCTCTGTGCCAACACTAACATTTTACAAAGCCCAGCAGATAAAATCAGCTCAGGTTGAGTATATCCTGAACACGAGGCTATAACTGATTCAGCTCGGCAATTTGACCTTTAGCGGCCGGGTAGAAGTGGAGACACGTGCTTAGAGAAATGGTGAATTTCTTTTTATGTTCTCTACAAAGGGCCCACCCCTCCTCAAGCATGTGAGCTCTTGGTAAAGCAGCAAATGCTCAAAAACTGCAGGAAAATCTGAAGGCAGCTTCCTGTTTCGCCCGCGGAGAGAAGAGGGGCCGTTTCCACCTGAGCTGAAGCAGGGGGAGCGCAGAAAGGGCCACGGAAACATTCTCTGCCTGCCGCCGTGATATCTTAAAGAAGTGGCATTTGCATTTTGTTCCAGAACTAAATAGAACGAGCTCAGGCCGTAGGGAAAGTACATGTGCACAGCCCAGCCCGGAGTCCGCCCGTGACACCTGACATTCTGCGCTGGCTGAGAGCGCCTTTCTCCAGCCTGCTGCCGAGGGTGCCCTCCCAGCCGAGGACAGATGTGGCTGCCACGCCTTGTGAAACAAACGCCACGCAGCAGACCGCCACCGCAGGCTCACACACCTGCAGGTGACATCACCGGCTCTAGGTCGCCCCAGAAAGCTATTAACATGCAGAAGCAGGTGTCATCAAACCAAAACCCACTCTTAGAAAGCGTTTACCTCATCCGCCTGGGAGTGCAAATGACAAACGAGATGCTGAACTTCCCTTCACCTTCCTTGCCCGACTCGGGCTCCCCGGACACCTGGCCCCTCGCGCCCCAAGGACTCCGTATGCAGCCAGAACGGAAGCTTGCAGAAAGCCCGCTCCCTGGATATCGCATATTCCTTTGTTGCAGGGAATTCGGTCTCTTTAGCAAAAGTAGTTGTCATAACCAGGTCAGTCTTCACTAATTTCTTGACCCTGAAACGACTTTTCTCTTTGCATCTGTGACTGGGCAGATAGAAGGTACTCAGTATAGGCATGGAGCTCATTTCTTAAAATGATGTATCTAGGATTCATTTCAAAATACTTCAGCAGGAGGTAAAGGGCAGGATAGAGATGAACTAAAATTGTCAAAATTTGATAATTCTAGAAACTGGGAGGTAATTGGAAATCCACTATGCTATTCCCTTTTGTGTTTTGAAATTCCTCATAATAAATATATTCTTATTTCTTAATATATTTTTATTGATTTCAGAGAGGAAAGAAGAGGGAGAAAGAGATAGAAACACCAATGTTGAGAATCGCTGCTTAGTTGCCTCCTGCATGCCTCCTACTGGGGATTGAGCCCGCAACCTGAGCATGTGCTCTGATTGGGAATCGAACCAAGATCTCCTGGTTCATTGGTCAATGCTCAACCACTGAGCAACACTGGCCAGGGATAAGTATACATTTAAATATGTAGCAATATTTCCAGCTGTTGACCAACTCCTCTTCCCTCCCTCCTTCGTAAGAGAATCCCACTTTTGTTCATGTGGGTCACCTTCCTCCATGGACCCACTGGGCTTCGCCAAGCCCATCAGTCACCCCAATTCTCTTGCTAAGGACCGCCTCAGCAGCGGGCAGGTGGTGGATCTGGCCAATGAGTGTTGAGGGGAAGTCCCTTGACAGGTTTCTGGAAAAGAAGTTTCCATGCTGCTACACGGAAGCGGAAGGGCTGGGTGGGTCCTCTTCTTCGGATACATGCTGCTGTGTCCGCATGCCACAGCAAGACCCTCAGCAGCCATTTTGCGACCATGAGGGAATCAGCCAAAATCAAAATCAATCTGCTGAGTGTGACAGAGGAAAGATCAAAGCAAGCCCGGTCCTGGAGGGTGTCACCAAGCTACCGAAACCACCTCTCTGAAACGGCCTCACTTCAGGAATCATTCAGATACTGTTTAAAGCAGGTGAGCCAGGGTTTCCTGTTACTCATAGCTGAGCGCATCCTACCCGACGTAAAATCACTGTTCAGTGAACCAAAGAAAGAACAGGTGAAGACAAAAGAAAATAAAGAAGACTAGAGAGAATTATCCAACAGTCTTAGCAGCAGCACGAGTCTTAGTAAAGTCAACCTTGTTGTCATTTCAGGCAGGGGCTGATACTTACATTATCCATGCCCCTAGCTCACAGGGTCTCCTCTCTCTTATTGAGCAGCACACAGTTTATATTTTACTTCTCTGGAAGCCAATCAGACCCTTCCCTGTATTTTCGCTTGTCAAGTTGCTCTTTGATTTGTTTGCAACATTTTCTCCAATGGTATCTCAAAGTTACAGCTTCATCCAGGTTAATGGGGGCTCCCAGGAGACTGGAAAGTGCCTGGTCTTTATAAAACGGCTGTGTGGCCTCGGACAAATGCCTCACCCTCTCTGAGCGCTAGTGCCCCATCTGTAAGACTGTGATATCCACTGTAGGGGCTGGGAGAGTTGAACGGGGAAGCATGCAGCATGTGGTCTAAACGCAGCGGTCGCCAACCTTTCGGACCTCATGGACCACCAGAGGTCTGCAGACCACCGGTTGGCAACTGCTGGTCTAAAGCATAGCTCACGGCCACTTCAGCCACATCAAGACCAGCTTTAAGGTCAGGGGTAACTGTTGGCAACTGGCAGAATCACTGATTTTTCCTCTACCTTGTTTTCAGGGATGCAAAAAAATGTAACAAGTATCAAAGAAGAAACAATAGAATTTTCTTTTTTAGGCAGTTTTGTCTCGCACACCTCACATTTCTTTTTTCCCTACCTACTCTGATCACAGAGGACATGTGATTAAAAAGAAGATGCCAAGAGGTACCCTTCCAAACAAAACAGGCAGCCCCTGGAGGTCAGTCAGCTGCGTCAGCTGGAAGAGAGCGCCTCAGAATACAGGCTGGTCGCTCCAGCCTCTCCACGTGAGGCAGCTGAGAGGAGCCATGATCTCAGAACCCTCGACCTCCCCCCACCCCCCAGCAGGGCCACCACAGTCTCCGCCCTTTCCCAAGGGAGGACAGAAAACGCATGAAGCCTGGTCCCTCCCAGATCACTGGGAGTGGGGCCGCTCCCCAGGGTCCAGCAGGTGCTCTCCAGACTCTGCCACCTGGGCGGCCCTCCACGGTTTCTGTCACATCATCCCACCACGTGAAGTCTCCTTCACACTCTTCCATAAACCTACTCTGCTCTTACATTTATTTTAGAAGAAAGGTTTCCATCAGCATCGCCTGCCCTTCCAGCCCACAGGCTGTAGTCCCTGCCGATGACCCCGAACAAGCACCCCGCCCCAGGCTGGGCTGGATCTCGGCTGTGAGCCGCATGAAACCACCCCGGGTCCCCAGAGGTGTTGTTGCCACACTTTAGGAAACACATCTTCTGTTGGGAGTCAATGACCTGAGTTCGAATCCCCACGTCCACCCGGTGTAAAACCGCACGTCCCACCTCCTTCCTGAGCCTCTGCCGGAAAGGTCAGGTACACAGGGAGGGTCATGTGGGAATTGTAACCACGGGGCCAATTCTACCCCCTGCACCACATCTGCCTGCCAGTCTCCTGTACCTCCTCCAGCAGCTGTCTCCAGCCCACCAGTGGACGACAGCACGCACACCCGCACACAGGCCCACACACGCACACGCACACGCATGCCCTAGTTCACTGACGCTCCCTTTACCGCCTGCATCGTGCAATTTTCTCACCGGTCCCAGAGGCAGACGTGTACTTAACCTCTATCACGTCATGACAGACACTCAATAGGAATGAACAAAGAAATGAATTTACATTCAGTTGGAATTTTTTTTAATGTCCCAAGTTTTATTTCTTTTTCATTTTAAGCTTTAAAGAGGGGAGGAAGGGAGACTGAAATAGGACAGTCAAGGCAAAATAATCAATTACCTTCCAATTACCTGTCACACCTTGTGGATTATCAACAGAGCAGGACCTGCTCCTGTGTGTCTCCGATGACAGCCAAACCAGGGGTGGAGGTGGGCGGGCTCCCACGGGGGCCGGTGAGCCTGGCTGTGGGTGCATAGCTCCAAGTCGCTGCACAAACCGCAGAAGTGGGCTCTGGGAGCTGCCACTCAGCATTTGTGCAATTCACCGAAAGCGATTTAATTCTATGTTTAGACAAACAAGCAAGCAAACAAAATGGAACGAAAAGGTTTCCAGGGAACACTGGAGCTTTGGTCAACACAAAAGCCAACCCAGCACAGCCAACCCTACAGATGGGCCCAGGGCAGCACCTCTCATCTTGGCACTGGTCACAGTGGGCCGATGGACGTGCCTGCAGACGGTAAGCAGCATCCCTGGCCTCCACCCGCGGGATGCCAGGAGCACCCTCCCCTGAGTCGGGGCAGCCAATTTAGAGCCACTGGAAGAGAAGGGTGTAAGTAAGTAAACACTAGACGTGTCTGTCACCTCTTTCAAGAGGCCAACCCGATGAGAGTGGATGGGTGAGCCTGGGTTCTGGGGGGAGGAATGCTGTAGACACTGGGCCTCCGAGCACCCCCTCACCATGGGCGCTGCCCAGCTGGGCGCTGTCACAAACAGGATGAGCCCCTGTGACAAGCAGTCGTATCCACCTTACAAAAGGCGGGGGAGGGGAGAGGGACACGTTTACTTCGCTGCAGGGCACTCTCTCAGGGAGCAACCGAGCGGGAGATGGGGTGACACCTGCCACATCTGCCTCGATGGCCAGGGGCCAACGTGGAGCTGCCTTCTCACTGCTTAGTCACTGGTGACATCTGCAAACAGCTGCACCCACCGCCTGGGTCTCGGGCCAGTCCCTTTTCCAGATGGATGGCGATGGATGAGATGAGCAGGGCTTCCTGGAACCTGACCTCAGGCACCTGCACCTGGGAGCTCGCTCCTCAGAGGGGAGCAGGCCAAGCCCACATGTCAAACCAGCCCCTACGGCTCAGTGGACCACAGATTGTAGAGCCGGCCCCGCAGCCCCTGGCAGCCCTTAGAGCAGCGGTTCTCAACCTTTGAGTCGCGACCCTTTGGAGGTCAAACGATCCTTTCACAGGGGTCGCCTAAGACCATCAGAAAATACATATATAATTACATATTGTTTTTGTGATTAATCCCTATGCTTTAATTATGTTCAATTTGTCACAATGAAAATACATCCTGCATATCAGATATTTACATTACGATTCATAACAGTAGCAAAATTACAGTTATGAAGTAGCAACGAAAATAATTTTATGGTTGGGGGTCACCACATGAGGAACTGTATTAAAGGGTCGAGGCATTAGGAAGGTTGAGGACCACTGCCTTAGATGGTCCCCCGCCCTGGCAGCTGCCCTGTGGTGAAGAGAAGGTCAAAGCCAATTGCCTCTGGCTGAACCGCCTCCGCCAAGAGGGCCTCATTCAGGCACTTTCCATCTGAAACGTCCACGGTTGACGGAGGCCTGCCTGCACCTGTGAGCGGGTCCACATCAAAGCCTAGAAAGACCAGCGCGTCACAGGGATGCAGTTCCTCTAACACGCCCAGTTAGGAGAAACGCCAAAGTGAGCAAAACCGTAAAATCCGTGCACGGGGCCGGGAGTGCAAACACAACATAATTCCACCTGCTCAATCCCCAAAGCACGTGGACACAGGACACTCAGCGTGGCCTCAGACAAGGTGGCCTCAGCTCCAGGAGTGGCCAGGCTCCACGGCCTTAGCGCTCTTCAATTCAAGTTCACTGAGATGTCGTCCGATTACAGTGAAGTTCACCGGTTTTCGGTGTTCCAGTTTCATGAGTTTTGACAAACATATACAGCAGCCCCCTTATCACAGAGGACACATTCCAAGACCCCGCAGAGGTGCCTGAGACTATATACACTGTTTTCCCCCACACATACATACCTGTGATGGTTTAGTTTACAGATTAGGCACAGTAAGAGGTGGACAGTAATTAATACAATAGAGCAATTGTAACAATATGCCGTATAAGTTACATGACCGTGGCCACTCTTTCAGGGGGTCCCTTGCTGAAGACCTCGCCAGGACTCAGTGCTTTCTGGGAAACAGGTTGCGGCCCCTGGGGACACGTGCTGCTCGTGTCTTCCACCCACAAATGCAATGCCCTTTCCACCTGCGGAAGCCCTCCGCACACGCCGTGGCCAGCACTTTTGCAGTGTGAGGTGGGACAGCAAATCTAGCATGAATTTCTTTTTCCTTCTTCACAACTTCACGATAGAAGGTTCATTCTTACCGTAGACCTTAGCAATCTAAGCAAGCGACTTTTTCTTTCCTTATTAAATTGAGGACTTCCACCTTTTCATCTATAGCAAACACTGTATGGCTTCTCTCTGGCGTATCCTAGTTACCAACATTGCTACTCCTGCGCTTTGGGACATTATCAAGTAAAATAGGGGACTTGCCCACAGCACGGCGACATCACAGCACCGATCTGATCACAGAGACGGCTCCCAGGTGGCGAGTGGGTGGGGAGCATCTACAGCTACAATGCAGAGATGCCGGACAAGGGGGTGGCTCACGTCCCAGGCAGGACAGAGCAGGACGGTGCAAGATTCCATCACACGTCCTGAACAGCATGCAGTTTAAAACGTATGAATTGTTTATTTCTGGAATTTTCCATTTAATGTTTCATATCGCACGCAGTTGACCACAGATAAATGAAACCATGGAAAGCAAAACCACTGTACAGTCATGTAACCACCACACTCAAGATTTAGAATATGTCTCTCACCCCCCCCCCAAAACCACTCATGACACTTTCTAATAACCCCTCCCCCTGCTCCAGTCAACCGCTGATCTGCTTCCTTCCCTGACCTTCCCTTTTCCGGAATGTCACACGGATGGAATTACACAGCGTGCACCCCAGTCTGGCTTCCCTCTCTCAGCCTACCGTCTTTTTACTGCGGAGGAAACCGGGCGGATCAGCCACCGTTTATCCATTTCCCGGGGAAGGGCAACTGGGCTTGGTTTCAGTGTGGGACCATTCCGTGTGGGGCCAGCCGTTGTAGTCATTGGAACATGAGTCTTTGTGTGGGAGACGTTTTCATGTCTCGGTGTCGTACTCCCCAGGAGTGGAATCACTGAGTCGTATGGTCCGGTACCGTTTAACCCCATAAAAAACCACTGGGTGTTTTCCAGAGCGGTTTGGCCTTCCCACCAGCAGTGTATGGGAGTTGGACTTCTCCATGTGCTCACCAGCACCCTCACACTGTCAGGTTTGGGGAGTTCTGTGTTTTGTTATTGTTTGAGGAAATTGTTTGGGGTTTTTATTTTTTTGGTGTGTGGTTGTTTTTTTGTTTTAAGCCATTCTGATTCATGTGTAATGGCACCTCATCGCGGTCTTATTTTGTGTTTCCTTAATGATCTTATGATATTGAGCAGCTCATGTCTCCGCTGGCTGTTTACAGCTCTTCTTCAGTAAAGTTTCAGTTCAAGAACTTTCTGCCCATTTATTAACTTCCTTTTTCTGGTAAAGGGCTGGAAGAGTCTTACACATATTCTAGACACTAGTCCTTTATCAGGTACGTGTTTTGGAACTCTTTTCTCCTACTTTGTGGCTTGTCATTTAGTTCCTCAGCAGTGGTTTTCAAAGAGCAGATGTTTTTAATTTTGATAAAACCCATTTTACCAACTCTTTTTGCTTACAGTGTACGCTTTTTGTGTCTAAAGCAATCTTTGCCTGGCTCAAGGTCACAAAGATTTTCTGCTGTTTTCTTCTATAAAGTTTTACCTTCTACTTTCAACCATTGCCCATTCTTGTTTGTTGTTGTATATGTTATAAGGATGAGTTAAAGGCGTGGGTTGTTTTTTGTTCTAATGGATGTCCAATTGTACCAATACTGTTTGTTAAACAGATTTGCGAGTTTCCATTGAATTACCTTGGCACTCCTGTTGAAAATCCATTGGTCATTGATATGTGGGGTCTCCTTCCTGACTCTCCTCTCTTCCACTGACCCATGTATCTGTCTTTGTACCAATAGCACACTGTCCTGATTGCAGTTTTACAGTAAGTCTTGAAATTGGACAGTGTTAAGTCTTCCAACGTGTTCTTTTTCAAAATTTCAAATTTATATTTACATATAAGTTTTTAATTAACTTGTCATTTTTTTAAATTAGCTTATCATTATATAAACCACTTAAATTTATATTTGTTTTAATTTGGGTTTGTGGAATCTCCAGAACAATTTGAATTGGGTGCCTTATCCTTTTAAAAGTAAAGAAGTGGTCATTTTTCAGAGGTGTTATAAAAGAAAGGCTAATCAGTTCCTCCCAGGCCCACCCACACAGGATGGCTTTGCCGACTGGCCCTGGCTCTGAGGGCTAGGCTGTGGAGTCCACAAGTTCTGATGCGGAGGTGTGCATGGGGGGGGATGGGGAGGAGGGGAAGGCAGGAACGCAAACTGCCTCTCCAATCTGCTGCCTCAGACAGAAGGGGAAAGACATAGAGTTGAGGTCTGGCCTTCAAGACCTAGCAGCCCAAGACCAAACAACAGAAAGGAGCATGTTTCCTTGACAAATATTTGAAAAGGCATTGACTTCTAGCCATTGGACAGCGAGTGGGAATTCACTAATGCAGAAGAACGAGGGGAAGTTAATTCCTCAAAGAAAAGAGCAAGAGCAAGGGGTAGGGAGGAGGGAAGCCCAGGGCTGCTCAGTGGGAGGAGATGGGTTGGGATGAGGTCTGGGACCACATTCGGAGAATCCGAATTCTGAGCTGTGGACACAGAAGCCCATGGAAGCTTCTGAAGGGGTGTGGGGAGGCATGATCAGATCTGTGCTTGAGAAAAATCCCGTTGGTGATCAGCAGAAGCTTCCCTGAAGACGGTCCTGGGGATGCGCAGCAGACATGATGAGCGGGTCTGGCTGGGGAAACAGCCAAGAGCCTGGACCAGAAGGTCCCTAAAGGACAAGGCTACCAACATGATACCAGACATGAGATTAAAAGTGATGGAGAGGCACGGGATGACACAGCCATCTCCTTACTCCCCTGGACCCTGAAAGCACCTACAACTCAGCCAGCACATTCACAACCCCAGGCTGAGCTCTGTCGTGATCACTAACAGTACAACCTTGACCCTCAGGAACGTCACTAGCCCTGGCCAGTGTGGCTCAGTTGGTTGGGCATAGCCTTGTGCACTGAAAGGGTGTCGATGAGGTGTGTAGGAGGCAGCCGATCAATGATTGCTGTTTCACTCTCACATCCATGCTTCTCTCTCACTCCCTTTCCCTTCCTCTCTCTCTAAAAATCAATAAAAAATATTTTAAAAAAGAACATCACTAGGTAAGAGCATATCACTCAAGACATCCATGAATATTCATATTCTGCTCTCCGGGGACAATATTTTGTATTAAGGTCAACTAAAAAAATGCAACCTTTGGAAAGATGGCTTTGCTATTAAGATTTTGCCACTGGGGTTGAATAAAATTCTTGGCAACCCCATGTATAAATCTGTGAAGCCTGAAAGAGAGACAGATGGAACAGTCAGCGGAGAACCCCAGTGACAGAAACAACTATGCTCTGGAAGGGGAAGAAAGGGCAGAAAGGCATCTTTGTTTATTTTTACAAAATTTGGAGAACACAGTCTCCCCCAGCTGTCTCCGCTAGATCAAACCAGCTGCAAATGGGAGTCGAGAGGGGTTTGCCAACACTCAAAATCAAAGTCCAACGGGCCCATGGCCTGTTTCTTGTCTTTTCATCCCTTGGGATGTCAAGATGACAATTTCATTTGTGCATTGATGCCGCCTGCCCATTCAATAAGCGTCTGATTCATCTGTGAACTCCAAACCCCGCTTCTAATCTGAATCAGAGCACAAAGGCACCACCCGTTCACTTCCTGGTCGGCCCTCTGAGTTCTTGTAAAACCAGCACGGAAGGCAGTCTGGGGTGACTGTTCAGTCTCGGACCCACGTTTATCCACCAGCTCAGGGACGCTCAGACCCTGCCCACCTGTGACCACATGGAAGCTCCCTGCTTCTCCCATTCCCCTGCCAGCCTCGGGGGACTCCAAGGACTTTTAGGGGGTTGGTACCTATAACCAGGGGACCATATTTGGCCTTTCTTAGGGCCTATAAAACCCACAAGAAGTCAGTTGTGGGAAAGAGACATCTTCAGGCTCGTCTATCAAGTCACGCCTCTGTGGGCGTCCACTGAACTAGAGCAGAGCCGAACGAGAATCTGCTTCCCTTTCTTATTTATTAAAGAAAGACAATACCCTGGATGGCGAGGTTCAGGGGTTAGAGCATCAGCCTGTGCACCGAACGGTCATGGGTTCAATTCCCAGTCAAAGGCAGATACCTGAGTTACAGGTTCCATCCCCGGCCCCTATCAGGGTGCATGCCAGAGGCAACCAATCAATGTGTCTCTCTCACATCAATGTTTCTCCCCGAAACCCCTCTATTCTCTCTAAAAATCAATGGAAAAAATATCTTCCGGTGAGAATTAAAAAAGAAAAAGAAGACAACCAACAAAATGATAAAAACTCAACAAAATACTTCTGTCGGGGGTCAGTTTGCTGCTCTCACGCTCTGCTTTCCTGAGCTTTTCTTGGAAATGTGGGCCTAACTGCCACGTGCAAAACCCCATGCTGTTGGGTCCCGAGACCTCTCCACAGTGTCAGAGGTTGAGCGTTAAAGTGGCATAGTCACTTCTGGGCCCGGTTCATGGCCGCGGGGTTCCCGCCAGGAGGCAGCAGGCTTCTTCAGGCTGCTGCACTGTGACAGGCAGGAAGATCATCTAAACTCTCAATCTTGCAGAGAAAGAAAAAACAAAACACCCACGCAGTGGGGAACAATTTCCCCACTGTGTGGGCGGTGGGGCCCCGAGAGCTGTTATCTGCAAAGGGCACTTCTGGGGGTTACCCAGCTGTCACCACCGTGTGGATTCCACCCGAAAACCTCAAGCCAAACAGTGGGGAATGAACATCAAGAGACAATTTTCCACTCTGCGAAAATGACTTGACTTTACAAAAATAAATGAAAACTCCACGATAATAAACGAAACGTGTGCAGGACCTGCTGTCAAGCACCCAGGTGGTCAGGGCAGATGCTCTTCTTTGCCCTGAACATCTATACAGTCAGAACAGGACGTCGTCATTCCCTACTTCCTCACCCCTCGGCACCTACCCCACACAATGTTCACACGCGCACACACACACACACACACACACACACACAGGAGTGTGTGTGCGTGCTCCTGTACCACACAGACAGGTCTGAGGAACCGGTCTAGCAGGAGTTAGAGGCTGACCCGCCATGTCTGGGGACAAGACTGGGAGAGGCAGGGTGTGCCTGGGTTAGTGGGCAGGGAGATTCCTTACCTCTGAGCATGTTCATTGTAACAAGGGAGATGTGATAGCAGAGGCACCAATGCACATGCATGGAAACAGGACCAGGCCCCCCTTCAAGCCTGGAGCCCCTCATCCACCAGGGCCTCCTGCTCCAGGCAGCTCTGCCTGTGTGTCTGCAGCAGCCTGGCCACTAAAGTTAGAGGATTAGAGTGACTTCTTCCCACATTCATTTGAGTCCCTGCAGCTCATTCCTCTTCGTAAGTGAACCATCCTCCAATATTGTTACCTTGGGACCATGTTTGCCTTCT
Source organism: Myotis lucifugus (assembly GCF_000147115.1). Lineage (NCBI taxonomy): Eukaryota > Metazoa > Chordata > Mammalia > Chiroptera > Vespertilionidae > Myotis > Myotis lucifugus. The sequence continues at coordinate 37,753 of NW_005871895.1, forward strand.
GTTCCTTCACCCGCCCTCACCTACTGCAGGAGGCTGCTGGGTTTTCTCCACCATCTCTCTTGGCACCAGCCCTCCTGTTAGAATTTTGGAAACAGACCTGGTGATTAGAGCCTGATGTTCCAAACCTTGTTTCTAAAGATACCCCATCCACACCAAGAGGACCCAGGAAGCCCTCAATTGCATCAGGTGCGTTCTGGGTCAAAGCAACAATGGACATGGAAACCATTTTTTAAAAATGTTTTTTAAAAATATATTTTTATTGATTTCAGAGAGGAAGGGAGAGAGAAAGAGAGATAGAAACATCAATGATGAGAGCGAATCATTGATCAGCTACCTCCTGCACGCCCCCTACTGGGGATGGAGCCTGCAACCTGGGCTTGTGCCCTTGACCAGAATCTAACCCGGGACCCTTCAGTCTGTAGGCCGACACTCTATCCACTGAGCCAAACAAGCTAGGATCATGAAAACCATTTATCAGTAGCAGACGGTCTGGAATGACCTGCAACTATAAAGGCATAGGATACACCCCCATTTAAAAAGTAATGGCGGTTCCTCAAAATCTAAAAGGAGAATCCCATCTGATCCAGCAATTCCACTTGTGGATAAACATTCAAACAAATTGAAAGCAGGATATGGAAGAGATACTTGCATGTGTTCATAGCAGTATTATTCACAATAGCCAAAAGGTAGAAGCAATTCAAGTATCCACTGACTGATGAATGAGATAAACAAAATGTGTATATACTTATAATGGAACTAGAGGCCCAGTGCATGAAATCTCTTTGGAGGGGGGGACCCTTCAGGCCCAGCCCTGCACCGTTCCAATTCACAGACCCCTTGGGGGGATGTCCGACTTGTCAGTTTACGCCTGATCCCCGGGGGTCGGGCCTTAAACTGGGCAGTTCAGACTACCCTCTTCTCACCTGCTGCCTGCCTGGTTGCCCCCAACTGCTCCCCTCTGCTGGCCTGGTCACACCTAACTGCCCCTCCCTGCTGGCCTGGTTGCCCCCAACTGCCCCCTCCTGCTGGCCTGGTCACCCCTCACAGCCACCCTCTCCCACAGCCTGGTTGCCCCACACAGCCTGCTTGTTCAGTCATTTGGTTGTCCCTCACTAACCTCCCTGCTGGCCTGGTCTCCCCACGCAGCCTACTTGTTCAGTTGTTTGGTCGTCCTTCACTAACCCCTCTGCTAGCCTGGTCGTAGGCAGCCATCTTGTGAGGACGTGGGGGTTAATTTGCATATTACCTCTTTATTATATAGGATATTATGCAGCCTTGAAAAGGAGTGAAATTCTGACATGTACTGCAACATTGATGAGTCCTAAGGACATTCTGTAACTGAAATAAGCCAGTCACAAAAATAAAAACATGTATGATTCAAGTTGTATGAGGTTCCTAGAGTAGTCAAATTCAGAAACAGAAACTAGAATGGGGGTTCCCAGAGGGTGAGAGAGGGAAAATGGAGAGGTAGTGTTCAATAGGGACAGAGTTTCAGTTTGGAATGATGAAAAGTTCTGGAGATGAATGGTAGTGATGGTTGTGGTTTTTGCATCCATGGAGTCAACCAACCACAGATCGGAAAGACTCAGAAAAAAAAAATTCCAGAAAGTTCCACAAAGTAAAACTTGAATTTGTCACATACCGAGCACTGTGCTGAATCCACATGCATGAAGTGATGTTCAGGCTCAGCTTGTTGTCACCTACACTCAGATACAGGTTACATGCAATTTTATATTTACGCCATTTTATATAAGGGACTTGGGCATCTATGGATCTTGGTATCCTAGGCAGGGCAGGGTCCTAGAACCAATCCCCAATGGATACTGAGGGACAACTGTACTTAAT
>NW_005871895.1:39798-44092 GCF_000147115.1 Myotis lucifugus
ACACACAATTTACAGACGCTGCTGTGCTCCCTGGGGCTTTAAGAATTCCTTACATTTCAGAAGTGATTTTTTGGAAAACACAACCTCTAATAACGCCTTCGTTATTTTAAGATGCTGATACACAAGGTCAATTGCTCTCGGGATGCTCTCACCTTGGCTGCTGTGAATCAGATGTGCGACTCGGACATTGACACTTAGAGGCCCAGCCCAACCAGAAAAGCCTGCCCTTCAACCGTGAGTGATGGCGATCGCTTCCTTTTTTTTTTTTAAATATATTTTATTGATTTTTTACAGAGAGGAAGGGAGAGGGATAGAGAGTTAGAAACATCGATGAGAGAGAAATATCGATCAGCTGCCTCCTGCACATCTCCTACTGGGGATGTGCCTGCAACCCAGGTACATGCCCTTGAACGGAATCGAACCTGGGACCTTTCAGTCCGCAGGCCGACACTCTATCCACTGAGCCAAACCGGTTTCGGCGTGATCGCTTCCTAACTATCCTTTCTGCTCCCCAAGTCTTCCGAGTCCTGTGCAGGGGACACGCAGATGCTGTAGGCAGCCACTTGTGAACACCGGCTTCATTGCGCCGCCTTCCACTTGAAGCTTGCAGGGGAGTCTCAGTAGATGCCCCCTAAGTTCCTCCTCCTCCATCTCATTACTTTCCTTTCTAATTTATTTAGATTTTTGTTTCTGCTGTACATATGCAATATCCATGATTCCCTGCTCTTTAATTGATACCTCAGAGCCAGGACAGGGGACAGGACAGCAAACACTCCTGGACACACAGCACAGGGCGTGTGAGGGCACAGGTGGCCTGGCTGGAGGACGTGCTGTGCTGCCTGGATGGGAGGGGCCTGGATCCCGAAGAGATTTGCTCACATACCACAGACAGCTGCTGACCTTCCCCTTGACCCCATCTAGCTCTGTGTCGGGCTGTTGTTCTGAGGGGTGTGATCGAAGCTTGTGGTTGAGACTGAACTGCTAAGGCTGCAGACTGTAGACTGAGGCAGCCCAGCTCAATCCCATCCCTCCACACCCTCCCCACACCCTGCCTCTTCTCCAATTGATGTCCCACAGTCGTTTAAAGACTGTGTTCTCAAGGACCCATAGGATCAGCCTGCCAGGGCAGCTGCCTGAGCCGCTGGGCCCGCCTCCCAGTCCCCCACGTTAGGGGAACAGGAGTGTTAAAGATTCGCTTCCTCTAAGAAGCCTCCTCCGGTGGGTTTGCTTCCTCCCGTAAGGCTGTGTCTGCCCTGAAGTCTTCATCACACATGCTCATCGTGCGTCCCAACTAGTAAGTGAAGAAAACAGTGTCTTCAATCTCTTTCCACAAGGGCTCCAAATAATACTGCAACACTTGACCGAGTGACAAATTGCATTTTCCAAAAATGGCTGCATGAAGATCTCCCACCTCTCACGCTCTTATTACAATGTGACCAACACTCCTTCCACTGTGAGGTGGGGTCTCGTCTGTGACTGCTCCAACCAACAGAGTAGGGGGAAGGCTGACCACAGAAAGGAGACAGCTTCCAGTGGCCTCTCTCTTTCCTGGACACTCACTCCAAGAGAGCCAACCCCTGAGCTGTGAGGAAGCCTACACTAGCCCATGTGGAGAGGAACAGACCCCAGCCACGAGCCAGCATCACCCACCAGACACGGGTGACCGAGTCTTCAGATGACTTTGCTCCCAGTCTTGAGGCTTCCAGCATAGGCCCCACACTCTGTGGAGCAGACACAAGCCATCTTTTTTTTTTTTTTAATATTAGCTTATGGAGATATAATTCACATACCATAAAGTTCACTCTTTTAAAGTGTACAGTTCAGTGGTCTTTAAAGCATTAACAGAGCTGTGCAGCCATCACAGCCATCTGATTCCAGGACATCCCACCACCCCCAATAGAAACCCTGCACCATGAAGCCACTCCCTGTATCCCTTTCCCCCTCCCCCCCTAAACCCCCACAACCACCAATTCACTCTCTGCCTCCACAGACCTGCCCACTCTGGACACTTCACACTAATAGAGTCATACAGTACAGGGACCCCTGTGACCAACCTCACTCGCCCAGCATATCCTCAAGGCTCTTCCACGTTGCAGCACGCACCAAGCCCAATCCTCTCCATGGCCAGACAATATTCCATTCACTCTCTATCCATCTTCTCATCAACGGATGGACACTTGGGTTGTTTCCACTTTTTGGCTATTATGAGTAATGCTACTATGAACATTCACATACAGATTTTTGCATGGATATATGTTTCATTTCTCTTGGGTATATACTTAGGAGTGGATTGTGGCTCATATGGTGTTTAATCATTTGAGGAATCGTCAGACTGTTTTCCTTAGCGGCTGCACCATTTGACATTCCCACCAGCAGTGTATGAGGGTTCCAACATCTCTACATCCTCTTCAAAACTTGACATTTTTTGTTTTATTCATCCTAGTGTGTGTAGATATAAGCCATCTTGACTGCCCTTTCCAAGTCTTTGTTAACCCCAAGAAGGAATATACCTGCTACGAAGGACTCCTTGTGGGCTCAAGTTCATAACCAGAGTCTAGCAGCCATTTCTGGCAGACTGGGCTGCCAGCCTCCTGCACTGTGCTCCGGCCGGCTGGGTCAACCCCTTTAAAGGACTTCCTGCAATCATCTTTTGTCCAATGGGCTGAGACCTGTTCCATTTGTCCAATTGGAGCTGCACAGCTATATTCTCATTTGTATTTTTACTGACCAATCAGAGTGGCTTCACAACAACCATTCAGGATGCATGATTCAAGCCAATCAAGACACTGCTATATAAACCAATCAAATTGCATAAGTTTGGATCCTTCATTTGTAAAAAAAATGAACCAATCAGGGTGAGCACATTCTCTGTATAAGCAGCCTCCCGTTGTCTCAGGGGAGCACACTCCATTTCCCCCAGAGGCTGCATTTTCCTGGTTTGCAATGTTCACCTGAATGTTGTCTCCTTTTACCTCTCCCCAGATTGGGGACTCCTGTTGGCATTGGATTGGTGGTGGCAATCTTGTTTTTTAATTTATTGATTTTAGAAAGAGAAGAGAGATAGAACCATCAATTGTTCCACTTATTTATGCATTCATTCATTGATTCTTGTATGTATCCTGATCAGGGGTCAAACCCACAACCTTGGCATATTGGGATGACCCTCTAACCACTGAGCTACCCGGCCTGGGCGGCGGGGTCAAACTTTTGTTGTCACCTCTGACCCACTGAGTGCTAGAGCATGATAGATGGTAGTTCAGTGACACCAGGCAGCCATAGAAACGGGGGCAGAGTCCATACACGACCCCACAGGAGGAGCAAACTCTGCCCTGTCTGAAGTCGACATTCCTTGTTCTCTTCATCACAAAGGTGCTCCTGTCCTTAGCTCCTGCAGGGTGTGGCTTGGGGTTCACCCTTCTACTCGACTCAACCACATTTCTTCAGCGAGGCTGGGCTGCTCTGGGGAACGGCCCGGAGGGAAAGCCATTCACAATCCAAGCCAAGTGCTCCTTCCCAGAGCACATCCTGGCCCTCAGCCATGGGGAGGCGCATCCTACCTGCTGCCCAGCTGGTGGTAAGAGGACATTCTCCCTTCCCAGAGGAAGAACATGCTCAGCCCAGAGAAGACTCCACCAGCCCAGTGCGGTGTTGGTGCCAACACAGAATGCCGCCAGGCACCCACCGGCCTGTGGGTGAGGAGCAGGGATCTTCTCACAAACAAAGGCCTGGGCCAGGGACCAGCACAGGAACAAAGGCACCGCCCAGCCACCCACAGGTCTACCCTACCCCACGATCCCACCGGATCCCTCCTGCAGGAAGGCTGATGGGTGGGCAAAGTCCTCCGTGCGACAAAGTTAAAAAGAAAGCTTTCTTCTCCAGCTCCACACAGACTGGGCATTCGCCTAAGCTGGAACTCTGCTCGGAGCCACCACAGGGTAACCCTCGACCCCACGGGAAGAGCACATTTTGTTCCCCAAATGAATGAGAGCAAGGTCTGAGCTCTCCTAGGAAGAGGCACCTGTAGGCCTCCTGCAGAATCAGGCAGCTGCTTCCCCTCACAGGCAGGACTCACGTGAGGAAAGTCACACCGAAGGGCAAGGGAGACGATAAAAACCTCCATCTTGCTCTCTCTCACACACGCACACACACACACACACCACATCCCATGCCCAGTAGGCATTCGCATCCAGGTCAACCGTCCACACCAGCGTCCTCATTGCAGAGCAGCTGTGCATCCTGCCGGCTGCAGGCTCGGCAGTGCTCACAGGGAAGGGCGTGCAGCCCCCCTGGGCAG
>NW_005871895.1:44574-46611 GCF_000147115.1 Myotis lucifugus
TTTTCGATGGGTGGCAAAGGGGGGGGAAAGGCGGGAGTCAAAACATTTGATGCAAATTGAGACAAAAGGTAGGAAACCCAATGCCCCCGAGATAAAACCCAAGGGGGCTTTTTGCCCCATTCTCAGATGGACCTGAGATGGGAGGGGGGCTGCGTGGAGGGGCCAGGGCTCCCCTGGCTCTCTGGTTTCGCATCTCACGCAGGACACCCCCAACTTCGGTTCTCACTCTTGGACGAAGTACATTGCTCACTTCTGTGTCCCTGCCCTAGGACATACTTTTTATTTTAAAAGCAACATGCTACTACCGCCACTTCACGTGAAAGCCTCATTCCTCCAAACAGCGGCTAACTCTTGCCAGTCAACTAGAACAATGTCATCTGATGGCTGCAGCACTGGCATCATGGGGAGAGCAGCCACCAATATGAAGCTCAAAGCCTGCAGACTGGAGCAAGCCAATACTGCCAGACACCAGCAAGCATATTCCTTTAAGAAAAAGTAAACTTTACCTGTGGCTGTAGCGAATGGCTATCGTCAACCCAAGCTGCAATTAAGAGAGAAATACACATTAAATAATATCCAGAATATGCTGAAGTCACCAGAAAATTAATTTAATGTGGTCAATAATTTTTAAACATTTCCTATTATGCCCCATGGCGAATACTTCATAAATAACACATTTTAATAATAGCTCTTTAGTTTCAACTTAGCTTTTAGGGGATAATCACATTTTGAAAGGGTCTTTATGAAGCCTCCAGTATTTCATTGTGGACTGAACAGAAAGACTTCCAGAACAGGGCTCTTTGTTTCCCCCTCTTTTTTTCTTTAAAAAAAAGAATTAAAACTTTATTGAGGTATAATTGACAAATAAGGTTGTACACATTTAAAGTGTACAAGTTGATGATTTGATAAGCATATATACAGTGAAATGATTACCACACGTTACCATGTTCAGCAACATAACTATCTGTGTTTGCTGAGAACACTTAAGATCTGCTCTCAGCAACTTTCCAGCACGTAATAGTTTGTTGGCCATAGTCACATGCTGTACACTAGATCCCTGGATCTTGCTCATTTAAAACTGGAAGTATGTACCTTTGACCAGCATCCTCCCATTTCCCTACCCCAGCCCCTAGCAACCACCACTGTACTCTCTGTTTCTATGAGCAAAACAAGGTTCTCTCAACTCTTGAGACAAAGAACTAGAGGATGGGGCTGTTTCGTGTGCTGCTTCTGAGGTTTGAATTAGAAGAGAATCACTGTCCGCTGTCCCCCGTATCCCAGGGGACTGACCACCCGGGCCAGGGTCCCCCTGAGGGGTCACACTGACTCCATAAGCTTGACGCCAACAGGCCATAGCTCTGAGGACAGCAAGGCAGCAAGCCTGCGAATCACATGTGACATCAAGACGGGAAACCATTAAAATCCTACAAGACTCCATAGGCAGCAAAATAGAAGACATATGTCATAGCAATATCTTTACCGACACAGCTCTTGGGCAATGGAGACTAAAGAGAAAATAAACAAATGGGACTACATCAAAATAAAAAGCTTCTGCTCAGCAAAAGAAACCATCAACAGAACAACAAGAAAGCCCACAGCATGAGAGAATATATTTGCCAATGATATTTCAGATAAGGGTTTAATCTCCAAAATTTACAGAGAACTCATGCAACTTAATAAAAGGAAGATAAATGATCCAATCAAAAAAATGGGCAAAGAACCTAAATAGACACTTTTCGAAAGAGGACATACAGAAAGCCAAGAGACATATGAAAACATGCTCACAGTCACTAATCATCCAAGAGATGCAAATCAAAACAACAATGAGGTACCATCTCACACCTGTCAGAATGGCTATCATCAACAAATCAACAAACGACAAGTGCTGGTGAGAATGTGGAGAAAAAGGAACACTCGTGCACTGCTGGTGGGAATGCAGACTGGTGCAGCCACTGTGGAAAACCGTATGGAATTTACTCAAAAAATTAAAAATGGAACTCCCGTTTGACCCAGTGATCCCACTTCTAGGACTATATC
>NW_005871895.1:47621-49697 GCF_000147115.1 Myotis lucifugus
AAAACTAAAAAAAGAGAGAAAAGTGTGCATGACCACTGGGGCACAGCACCAGTGAGGGCCCAGGTGACCCAGTGATTTTGCTCTCTACTGTGGGGGGTGTTGTGGAAGCCTCTCAGGCATAACTAGGGGTCCAGTCACAAGGCCTGGGCCTGGCCCTCGGCTCCCTTCACACAAAGTCAGTTGTGGACCATGGAAAAGTCACTCCCAAGCCCTAGCTGGTTTTGGCTCAGTAGATAAAGCCTCAGCCTGCAGACTGAAGGGTCCCAGGTTTGATTCCAGTCAAGGGCACATGCCTGGGGTGCAGGCTCGTGGGGAGCATCCAGGAGGCAGCTGGGCAATGATTCTCTCTCATCATTGATGTTTCTATCTCTCTTTCCCTCTCCCTTCCTCTCGGAAATCAATAAAAATATATATTTTTTAAAAAGTCAGGCCAACCATTTCAACTGCTAACTGCCTAACAGGAAAAACTATATATAATAACTGCCTCTCTATATAAGCAATACCCCATTTATGAAAATGTTGTCACTTTCCAAAATCTCATTTTTAAGTTAGTTTTTGGAACTTAGAACGTACTTTATCATGTAAAAAACATTCATAAGCCATGACAACTACATGAGTTTCATTCAACCACTAGTGCTCGAACGATGGAATCACTAGTTTAAGGAACTACCAGCAGTTAAAACCCCAAGCCTCACTGATAATATTTCCAGGCAAAGAGTCTACCTATGTTGCAGTTAATATAACCAAACACATCATTGCTGATTTCTTTGATGTCACACCCACGGAGGTGCCGTGACTTCTGTGGCACTATCCTGGGTCCTGCAAGATGACAGGAGGGTCCCCAGGCCATGGCGAAGAGAGTGAGGAGAAGTAAAATCATCGCTGAGATTTAAAAAATAAAAGCCCAATGACTGTCCAGCGCGACATTCAGAGTCCCCCAGCTACTGAGTGACCTACTCAGCTCCAGAATCAGCCTCCGCTGCTGTCATCCCCGCATACGCCCCAGTGCAGAACCAACAACGATGGGCCATCAGCCGTCTGGGCGACTGGGCTCAGCTTTACACAACACATATCTCAAAGTGAAGCATGAAATATACGACAAGCTGATGCTGTATCGCACTTGCCCGAATTTATGCAACGATCTTTCTCAACTAAGCTTATATTTTCTCTGCGACTTAAGCAAAAAGCAGAGGAAGCTGCTTTGGGACAATAAAAAATTTAAAGAACAAGGAAGAAACTATGTGGGGAATGAAATAAAAACAGAATCTGCAGCCAAAGGTCAGGAGAGCAAATTATAGCTCTCACGTGCTGGGTAATACTAACGCTTCCTGGGGTTAAGAGTTCTGGCTTACAGTTAGGCTGATTATAAGATAACTTTCCTGCCGGCATATGTGGATAAGCTCCAGAGGACTGTTTAACTGACGGCTGATCCGCAGTGGAGAGGCGAGCCCTTGCTGGGCAGGGAGGAAGTGGCGCTGGAAGGACAGCCCCGGGAAGACGCGGGATGGGCTGTTGGGCGGCAGAGTGCTGGTTAAGCAGGGCTTGCAGGTGAAGCCCTCACAAAGGTGAATTTCATTCAGGATTTTTATTACTGTTTTCCTGGCTTCGGAATCAAATATGTTTTATGCCATTTGTTAAAGGACACCTCTGTAAGGAAGAAAGTGTGACTCTTGGAACCTCGCAGGCCGGCCGCAGCACGTGCAGGCCTCCGTGTGCACAGCCCTGGGGCAGCCGCGCCAGAAACAAGGTGACGAGAGCCCGTGCAAAGGCACCAGTGCCACATGGGAACCAGCTTACGGGGTGCATGGGAATGCAGCATTCCTAGTCGTTCTGCAAATGAGGCTAAAACCCCTCATGGAATGCACTGGATCCAATTAGGCAGCTCTAAGAACATACTAGAACAGTCTGAAACTGTCCTTGTGAGCCTCGCCATGAAACCAAGGTTGGAACAGGCAAATAAGCCAGTTAAGCGGCGGAAGGAGCCTCTGGTGCCTGCTCCTCACTCCTGCATATTATCTGACCGTGGAGGAGGCAGGGGACAGAAAATTCTGAGGTTTCTGTGCCACAGCACAGACC
>NW_005871895.1:50408-70430 GCF_000147115.1 Myotis lucifugus
CTGCTGCTGCAGCCTGAAGTGCTCCTTTTCTGGAACAGCTGACCGAGGCAGCTGTTTTGTATCAAGTCCGAGCACTTTCTATATGACCCAGGGAGCTCAGACAACAGGCAGGCCTTCCTGCATTAGGGTAATCTGAGAATAATTTGCCATAAAACACCCAGAAGTGCCCCAGCTGTGGCCGGATACGCCCTATAAAGTACCATGTAGACCGCATGGATCTCATAAAATAATCTTAATAATTTTAGAAACCGATTTCTAAAACACACTTGAAAGGTTTTTAAAGGAAAGGAACCGTTGACACTGTCTTAGAAGCCAGAGGGAGCTCCCCTTACGTGTCCACGGACTGTCAGTATCTCTCCCCAGTGCCCACTTGACCGAGGTGCCCCTGATACTGCGAATCTATTTCTTATGGGTCCACTGTGCTGGGTGTTCAGTAGGCGCTCTCCCACACAGGGGAGGGGCAAGAGTCCAGGAAGTGCCAGCCCCCGCGTCACCCAGCTGGCACAGCTCGGAGTGCGAGTTCAGAACGTGCTAGACCAGGCGTGGCGTGCCGGCCGGGGCACCTTCACAGGGTCACTCACCAGCCACAGCCCTGACACTGGCACTCCTCATCCCTCTAGAAAAGCTGGAAACCAAGGGTTTTGTTAACAAAAAAACAAAAAACACCAAAAAAAACTCCCACATTTTAAATTGATTTGAATATTTTTCAAATACTGTGTGAGCCAAACAAAACATGTCAGCGGATGGGAGCCAGCGGGCGGCCAGTCTGTAGCCTCTCTGTACACCTGCCGCCCTGCCGGCCTCTCCTCGGCTTTCCCAAGCTGCAGGTCCGACTTCATGCGTTTGTGACAAACCTGGGAGATGCATTTGTGTTATTTCTGAGTGTCCCCTCCCTTCCCTAGACGAATGTGAACTCTTTCCTTTAGTTTACTTCCCTTTAATTTCAAGATTCCAAAGATTTATAACATCGCAAAATAAACTCAAAAAGAAAAGCTTGTTTATTATCCTCCTGCCTTTTCTTTTTCTCTTTTTATACGATTCCTTCCCCGTTTTATGGGAGATACAGAAAAGGAGCGGGCAGGGGAGAGGAGGCACGGCATGGACAGCATCGCACATAAACGGAACCATGCGTGCCGCGCTCCACCTCCCCCCCAACACCCTCTCCCTGCACCGCTCAGGCCGCTGCTCCCCCCATGGTGCCTCCAGGGCCGGTCCTCCTCAGGCATCACCCAGAGCTTCCTCACCCTCCGTGCCTGACTCCCAAAATCCCCATCACACACACCACAACTCCATCCTCATCCAGGGCACCTGTCTAGGGCTTGCCTGTGCTACCTCCTCCGAGAAATGAACCGTGCTGGACCAACAGATGTGGTCAGCTCAGCTGCAAGGAGCCTCGTGGTCAAGTCCCCTCCTTGCCGTGCGGTTTCCTCACTGTAAAATGGGAATAGTGCTCTCTGTCTCATGGGTGGTTCAGGCAGCTTCCCTTAGAGCTCAGAGACGAGGACCGGCAGCAGCCTCAGCATCCCCGAGGAACCTGTGAGAGATGCAGATCGTCGGGCCGGACGGAGACCTACCGAACCAGGGGTGTGGGAGCCAGTCCGCCAGGCGGGGAAACCCCGAAAGGACTTAGCATGCGCGTGGCACAGAGGAACTCTCACTAAGTGCTATGACGATGATGATGATGACGATGACGATGCAGCTCACAGTAAAACTATTTCACTTCACGTCCTCTTCTTGTCATTTCAGCGTCCCACACCCAACGTCAGAGAGCGAAACCGCTGTGAGCTGGGGCCCTGGCAGGCCCAGGGTGAACTTTGGGAGGGGAGGCCTCCTGGTGCACCCAGGTGACCACCCCCTCGGCAGGGAGAGCCCCACGCCCTTCGAGGGCCACGGGATGCTGTGGACAACAAGGCCCGGCTTCGTGGAGGCCAAGGGCCAGCCTCACACCGCCCCCCCCCCCCGCCCCACCCCGCACTCCTCTCTGTCACTCCCATCAAAGGAGAAAGAAGACAGCGGGAAAGGCAGGAGGAGGAAAAGCAGCAGCATGCTTTCATTACGGAGTTTATTTCATGACATTCATTTCATTATTGAGTTTATTTCCCGATCCTTCCTTGTCCCTTAACATTAAATTTTAAAAACAACAAAAAACTGAAGATTCGGAAAAGAAGGGGCTGCTACACTGTGCAGGCTCCTTCCAGGATTGTCTGAACCCTGGTCGGTAATTCAGATCAAAAGCTTTCAAGACCTGATGCAAAGGACAAGTTGCTAAATCAGTGGAAATTAGCATTGAACTAACATTGAACTGTAGGCGGTGGTTGTTTAACCAGCCTAAAAAAACAGGTTGTTTTTAAGTCTCTAAGCCCCAAATGACTGAAGAAGTCAGACCGATTCTGCTGCTGCTCCTCCCACTGTCCCCAGGAGCCTAAGCCAGGCACCATCATTGAGAACTTAAAGTTATAGCGCTGCTGGGGGACCCTGGAGATGTTTCGCAAGGACTTGCTGTGGCCCCCAATTTGCCCAAATTAAAAACATGTGTGAGTCTAGAGTTGCTGCCCCCTCAGTGACAGCCCTGGACCACTTCTGCGAGGCATTTCCCAGCAACAATGCCCTGAGGTGCTGGCAGTGGACAGAGCCCCTGCCACCCCCGCCCCCCCCTCCCCCCGCAGAGAGGACCTGTGACAGAGGGAAGGAGCTGGCAGGCCCGGCAACCGGAAGGGCTTCAGGAGGCCGGTGTCATCTTTGTCGTCGGCATTAAGTGGCTAAGGCCATCCCTGTGGCAGCCCAGTGAGCTGCAGCCGGACCTGGTGACTCGGCGTTGTGTCCGGCCCCCAGAAACAGGGCTGCCCAGAAGTTCGTTCCAGGAACTGTCGGGTTCATACAGCTTGTCCATGAATGTACTTTTTTAGGTGTTAGGTTTCAAATAAAATTAATTGTGGATTTTGGTTTTTCCTTGCTTCTCTTGATATGAACGGGCGGGTATCTGACATGAATAAGCCACACACGCTTCCGAGAAAGCCTACTTCCAAGCCCAGGGAACCCGCGTGCCGTGGGCTGGGTGCGTGCGCCTCCAGCATGAAGTGCGGAACCCCCACACTTACACGAAAAACTGGATGAGGTCAGAGGAGGCCGAGAGGAGGAAGAGGCTGAAGAGAAGAAAGGAACGTGCAAGGGACCAGAGAGAAAAAGCAGGGGCTGCCCGCCAGTGCCGTCCATCACAAAAGCATTTCGGGACGTTTCTAAGGTGGATTTGGTCTGTTAGTGCCAGAAAGTGAAAGGCCTTTCACAGCCCGTCACAGAGCTGAGAGAGCCGGCCGCGGCTTGCTGACCCACGCTGACCCCAGACCCCACCAGAGTCCGAAGCAAACTCCCAGGAAAGAAAATCTCTTTTTCATGTAAAACACAAGCATAGTTTTAAGGAACTTGCTTGAAAGCAAGAAGAGCACTTTACTTCCAGCTTTTACCTACTTTCTCCTCTATCTAATTTTTACTAATATTACACAAAACAAATAGACAAACAAAAATTCCTTTCACCCATAACGAGGCATTCTGTGACATATGAGAGCAGCTGTTTAAAAAGGTGTAGAAGATCCATTATTGAAAAATAAAAATATAGCCTGGCCAGTGTGCTCAGTAGTTAGAGCATCAGCCCACACACCCAAGGGTCAAGGGTTCGATTCCCAGTCAAGGGCACGTACCTGGGTTGCAGGTTCACTCCCCACCCCCAGTTGGGCATGTGTGGGAGGCAACCAGTCGAAATGTCTCTCTCACATCAATGTTTCTCCCTCCCCCCACAACCCATTCCCCCCCCCTCCATTGCACTCTCTCTGAAAATCAATGGGAAAAAATATCCTCAGGTGAGGATTAACAAAGAGAAAAAGAAAAATATATTCTTTTTTTTCCATACAGGTAGAGTTTAACGAAATATCTATGGATATCCCCACATTTTGGATACAATTCCTTTACTTTTTGACTTATCCTATCAACAATTGCCTTCAATAGGTGAGCCATGATTTTAGTTTAATAAGAAATTTAAAAATGATTAGGAATAAAGAAAAAGAACTCTATAATCATTGGAACACTCACTTAGTATATATGACAGTTTCGGGTTTTTTGCAGTTAGTCCAGTTATGGATTGATTCATAACTCTTTTTTCCCCTTTATTGATTAAGATATTACAAATGTGTCCTTATTGCCCCAATGTCTCCTCATCCCCCCAATCCTGCCCTCACCCTCACCCCCTGTTGTCCACATCCATAGCTTATGCTTGTATGCATGCATACAAGTCCTTTGCTTGATCTCTCCCCTTTACCCCCACCCTCCCCTCCCTTCCCTCTGAGTTTTGAGCATCTGATTGATGCTTCTCTGTCTCTACATCTGTTTTTGTTCATCGGTTTATGTTGTCCTTTATAATCCACAAATGTGTGAGAGCATGTGGTAGTTATCTTTCTCTGACTGACTTATTTCACTTAGCATAATGCTCTCCTTCTCCATCCATGCTGTTGCAAATGGTAGGAGTTCCTTCCTTTTTACAGCAGCATAGTATTCCATTGTGTAGATGTGCCAAACTTTTTTAATCCATTCATCTGCTGATGGGCACTTAGGCTGATTCCAAATCTTAGCTATTGTAAATTGGGCTGCTATGAACATAGGGGTGCATATATGCTTTCTGATTGGTGTTTCTGGTTTCTTGGGATATATTCCTAGAAGTGGGATCACTAGGTCAAATGGAAGTTCCATTTTTAGTTTCTTGAGGAAACTGCATACTGTTCTATTACGAGATAATTGTAGATTCACAGGTACGTATTGGAAAGTATGGGGAGAAATACAACAGAGAGGTCCTGTCCATCCTAGCCCAGTTCCCGCCAATGGGGCCTCTCACACACTGTGGCCCGGAATCACAGAGAGTACAGTAACATCGACCAGCCAAGCTACAGGGTGTTCTTTCCCTTGTGTTGCCCTTTACAAACCCAACCACTTCCCTCCCACATTCACCCACTGATTAGACCCTGGCAATCATCCATCTATGTTCGGCTCCTGTAGTTTTATTTCAACAATGTGATACAAACGAAATCATACAGTATATAAACCTTGTGGGATCAGATCTTTCCATTCAGTAAATTTCCTGAGGATTCGTCTAGGTGGTTACATGGACCAATAGCCATTCCTTTCGGTTGCTAGGTAGTATTCCACAGCGTGGATGTACCACAGCCTATCGATCGGTTGGAGGACATCTGGGTTATTTGCAGTTAAGCCTATTGTAAGCAAAGCTGCTATGGACATTTGTGTGCAGGTATTCACATGAACACAAGTTTTCATTTATTTGGATAAATGCCATGTAATTCCTATGCCTGTTTTTGTTAGATTAATGTGCTATATTTTTGTCCAAAGATAACTTTCATTCTTCGTTGATAAATAACTTATTTATTTATTAAAAAATATTTTTATTGATTTCAGAGAGGAAGGGAGAGGGAAAGAGAGATAGAAACATCAGTGATAAGAGAGAATCATTGATTGGCTGCCTCCTGCACACCCCCTGCTAGGGATGGAGCCCACAACCCAGGCATGTGCCTTTGACTGGAATTGAACCTGGGACCTTTCAGCCCTCAAGCCAACACTCTATCCACTGAGCCAAACCAGCTAGGGCAGTGGTCGGCAAACTGCGGCTCGCGAGCCACACACGGCTCTTTGGCCCCTTGAGTGTGGCCACGAAGTTTCAATCGCACTGTACGTGCATGCCCACACACGGTATTTTGTGGAAGAGCCACACTCAAGGGGCCGCAGTTTGCCAACCACTGAGCTAGGGTGATAGATAATCAAGTTAGAAATGGGCAATTAAAACACTCAGCTTTGTGGGAACTGCTGGGGCTGTCACTGTCCTTTCGCATCAGGCATCCCTAACTCCTCTCAGCTGAGGGCTCAGGTCAGTCTCTAAGACTTCTGAAATACCCGGCACTCCCTATTCTCTCTCCTCTCCTCCACACCTTCTTGCCACTGGACATGCCCAGAAACACGGCCCAGGCCTTCAGTCAACCACAGAAGGAAGCAGAAATCATGCCATTCCCAAGAAAAAGAATGCTTTCCAGGATTCCAAGAAAAACCTTGCCTGGGCGCCCAAGACATTTCTCCACCAAGACCTCAGAGCAATGTGTAGGGGGATAAGGATGTGGTACTGTCTCTAAAAGCAAAACTTTATGAAGAACATATATGTCCACCAGGAGGGGTCTGGTTATAGTGGACTACCAAGCACTATATTTTTTAATTGATGAGAGAGAGAGAGAGGGAGAGAGGAGAGAGAAAATCAATGTGTTGTTCCATTTATGCATTCATTGGTTGATCCTTGTATGTGCCCTGACCAGGGAGTGAACCCACAACCTTGGCATATTGGGATGATGTCTAACCAACTGAGCTACCGGGCCAGGGCTACCATACACTATTAAAATGATTGAGGAAGTTGTCTAGATACTAACTTGGAAATGTCTCCAAGAAATAGTATTAGGAGAGAAAAAAAAAAAGGCAGAAAGTCAACTCCTGCATGGCAGTGTGAGCCCTCTCCAGACTGACCCTCCCACAGATAACAGCTATAAAACTCAGGGAAAACACAACAACAAAACTGCTGAGTATTCTTAAAAGTAAAAATAAGCAATCAGATTGCTGAGGAGTGTCAAAAATTTAAAGTAGCAACTGGCACTGGATTTTTGTTGTTTTTTTTCCTGGTTTTTGCCCTGAAAGCCTGGGTGGCTAAACTCTGAAAAAACCTGTTACCTTTCTGGCTGGAGGAAATAGGAAAAGAAGCAAAAGGCAACTCTGGTCACTGGAGCATGAGGCAGAACCTGAGAGAGGCAGGGGCAAAAACTAGATAGTATTCCACAGCGTGGATGTACCACAGCCTATCAATCGGTTGGAGGACATCTGGGTTATTTGCATTTGAGGCTATGGACATTTGTGTGCAGGTATTCACATGAACATAAGTTTTCATTTATTTGGATAAATGCCATGTAATTCCTATGCCTGTTTTTGTTAGATTAATGTGCTATATTTTTGTCCCTGACCATGTGCATGGACTCTGGGTGGTTCTTGAGTGACCAGTGTCTAACAAGGGTGGGACAAGGCAGAAGAGCGAAGGCTTTAAGAATTGACTGAGACAGCTCTGGCCAGTTTGGCACAGTGGATAGAGCGTCGGCCTGCGGACTGGAGGGTCCGGGTTCGATTCCAGCCAAGGGCACATGCCCGGACTGCTGGCTTGGTCCCCAGTGGGGGCCGTGCAGAAGGCAGCCAATAAATGGCTCTCTCATCATTGATGTTCCTATCTCTTCTTCCTTCTCCCTTCTTCTCTTAAATCAATAAAGAAATATATTTTTTTAAAAAAAGAATTGACTGAGACATGAATCCATAGAAGATAAGACAGAGCTCAAGGTTAGGCCAGGTTAATTTCCTGCTAAAATCAACCCTTGATGTTCTTCAGAAGAATATAACATAACTCACAGTCCCCCCAAAATAGCATTCACAATGACCAGAAGATAATCCAAAGTTACTCAATTTCTGAAGAATCAGGAAAATGTGACCCATTCCCAAGAGAAGACTATCAACAAATGCCTACCTTAAAGCGATTTAGGTGTTGAAATCATCAGATAAGGGCTTTCAAGCAGATATTACAACCATATTCCATGAGACCAAGGAAAATATGCTCTAATTAATGAAAATATAGGAAATCTCAGCAGAGGAAGAAAAGATAAAAACAAGATGCAAATAAAAACTTTTGATTGGAAAATACAATATCTCAAAATAAAACTTCACTGAATGGCTTAATAACAGAATGGAGATACCAAAAGCAGAGTCAGTGAGCTTGATGATAGATCAATATAAATTATCCAAAAGAGAGAAAAAATATTTTAAAAAGAACATCAAAGATGATAGAAATAAATGGAGAGATATTTTCTATTTGTGTATTAGAAGATTCAAAATTGTTAATATGCCAATTCTTGAGATCCCAATGCAATCCCAATCAAGTTCCCACCAAGTCATTTCATAGATTTTGACAAAATGACTCCAAAATTTTCATGAAAAGGAAAAGGACCTAGAATAGCCAAAACAGAAAAGAAGAACAAAGTTGGAGGAGTCACACCACCCAACTTCAAGACTACAATAATCAAGATGGCTTGGTATTGGAGAAAAAAATAGACACAGAGGCCAATGGAACTGAACAGAGAGCCCAGAAATAGCCCTGCATAAACATAGTCAACTGAGTATTGAGAAAGCTGCAAAGGTAATTTAATTGACAAAGGTTTGTCTTTTCAGTAAATGGTGCTGGAACAGTAGAACATCTATATGCAGCAGGAAAAAAAAAAGTGAGCTAGGCACACCGCTAAACAAAATTAACTTGAACTGGCTCACAGACTTAAAGTAAACTGCAACACCATTAAATTACTAGAAGAAAACATAGGAGAAAATCTACGTGACCTTTGGTTTGTGATGAGTTTTAGATATGCTACCAAAAGCACAATTCAGGAAAGAAAAAAGAAGTATATTTAAGTTTATAAAAATTAAAAACTTCTGCTCTGTCAAAGACACTTTGTTAAGAAAATGAAAAGCCACAAATTGGGGGGAAATCTTTGCAAAACACATACCTGATAATAGATGGATATCCAAAATATCCAAAGTACTCTTAAAACTCAATAAGAAAAAAAACAAAATTGTAAAAATGGGCAAAAGCTCTGGCCAGTGCGGCTCGGTTGGTTGGGTATCACCCCATGTACAGAAAGGTTGTTGGTTCAATTCCCGGTCGAGGCACATGCCCTGGTGTGGACGCGATCCTTGGTAGGTGGCATCCAGAAGGCAACCGATCAATGTTTTGCTCTCACATCAATGTTTCTCTCCCTTTTCCTTCCTCTCTCTCTAAAAATCAATAAAAATATTTTTTAATGGGCAAAAGATCTGAAGAGACACTTCACCAAAAGAAAATATATATACACAGGGGAAATGCTCAACCTCACATGTCATCAAGTAAATGCAAATTAAAACAACAATTAGATCCCACTACACACGTGTTTGAAGGGCTTAAATGCCAAATATTGACAATCGCTGGCAAGGATCCAGAGCAACAGGAACTCTAATTCGTTGCTGGTGAGAATACAAATTGATAGAGTCACTCTGGAAGTTTCTTACAAAGATAAACAGTTTTATATAATCCAGCAATTGGGCTCCTAGGTATTTACCCATATGATCTGAAAATTTATGTCCACACAAAAACCTGCATACAACTGTTTGTTGCAGGCTTATTTATAATCACCAAAATCTGGAGGCAATTAAGATGGCCTTTGATGAGTGACTGGATGAACAAACTGTGGTACACTTATATAATAGAACACTGTTCAGCAGTCAAAAGGAATGAGCTATTAAGCCATATAGGAACATGGATAAATCTTTTTTTAATATATTTTATTGATTTTTTTACAGAGAGGAAGGGAGAGGGGATAGAGAGTTAGAAACATCAATGAGAGAGAAACATCGATCAGCTGCCTCCTGCACATTCCCTACTGGGCATGTGCCTGCAACCAAGGTACACGCCCTTGACCAGAATCGAACCTGGGACCCTTGAGTCCGCAGGCTGACGCACTATCCACTGAGCCAAACCAGTTAGGGCATGGATAAATCTTAATCACAGATTGCTAAGTGAAAGAAGCTGGTCTGAAAAGGCTACATACTGTATGATTCTATTTATATGACATTCTGGAAAAGGCAGAGCTATAGAGTTGGTTAAAGATTGGTGGTTACCATAGGTTTGAGGAGAGAAGAAGATTAATAAGTGAAGCACACTGTATTATTTGGGGATGGTGAAACTATTCTGTGTGATACTGTAATGGCAGATACATGAAACTATATATCAGTAAAAACTCATAGAACTTTACAGCACAAAGTGTGAAATGGTGCATGCAATTTTTTTTAAAAAAACCACTTGGAAGTTGACAAAGGGATCCAAGAATGGAATGCAAAATCACCTAACTTTCACAAATCTATGAAGCAACCTCACTGAAGACGGTGGGAGATAAAGGTAATGCACTGAACTAGGAAACTTTGGAGCTGAGCACAGACTGAAGGCAAAATGAACTGAGTATGAGCACCGCACTCCAGATGGTAGAGCTACTTCCTGTGGAGTCTGAGTTAACTATTCTGAAACCACTAGACAGGGACGGTAAATGCAGGTTTTCAGTTGTGAGTAAGCGAAACAGAGTTCAGTCTTGTATTGTTATTTATTCATTATCGCATTATTGCATTATTTATCTGTGTTACCATTGAAAACCTACTTTTGCCCTCCCCAGTGCATGTGTGCTGGAATTGACCAATTAGGTAAGTAGATGGCAGATGGTTAAAGCTACTGTCAGAGCAGAGCAAGGGTCACAGAGAAGCAAGGAGAGCAGTCTAGGATGATCTGCATGGTAATGGACTAGAGTTGAGACATCAGTATTTAGCTTAATATAGATACAAATGAGCCCATGTTTATAGATGTCTGTATAGACGCAGGTTATTATATGAACACATATTCCCTTGTTCTGTCAACTGAGATGACCTAGAAGTAACAACACTCTAGTAGCAACAAAAACACTCAGCACCCAAATCTTGTTCTCTAAAACCACGCTTCAGTAAAAGGAACCAGGGCTCCTTGGGGAATGCCTGATCCAAGAGCTCGGGGGTACATGACCATGAGTCCAGAGGTTCTGAGAGCCCAGCTTTAATGGACTGCCCTTGAGGTCGCAGTTTGGGTAAAATCCAGCTAATGTTGTTATGTATAGATAAGGTCTGAGGTATGCAGCCATTCTTGCCATAAAGCTTCCCATATAGATGCCTTATATGGTACTGTATTTGTGGGGAGATAAGATCTGTAAGTAGGTCATCTGTATTATTCGTTAAAAGTTCCTAATCATCCTCTGGATATTCAAACACAGTGGACAAGGGGGCATTTCCACACTGGCCACAGGGTCCCTTCCTCCCACTCTCATTTCCTGGGCTCCCTTGATCCATGCCTTCCCAGCAGCATCACCTCCCTGCTACACTCTGTCCTTTTGCAATCCAACAGAATTTCCACATCTGGGCCAACCCAACCATCCCGTTTCCCTGCCATGATCCCAGGTATAAGCCACATTGCCTGGCACTGCCACAAATGTGAGTTAGACCCCGGCATGCCACTCAAGACCTGGTCTTCAGTGGGCTCCCAAGCTCTCTCCTTCCTTGCCTCTCTCCTCCCCACCCTGTCGCCTTCCATGGCTGTGGAGACCGAGCCTTCTCTTCTGAAGTTTCCACTCAAATCTTAGCACCCACTCCTCAGACCTTGACCCACCACCGCATTCCTGAGAGAATAGAAATCACCGGTTAGAATGCTGAAACTTCCTGTGTTTCCTCCTCCCTTCATATTTCTGTCCCTCCTGTCTCTGAAGAAGAAACATCTGCTTTGGTTTTAGGGTCATTCCTCACCTGCATTTGAATGTCATGTCATATGTCTCCCTGTGAGCTTCCCACCAGTCACCCGCCACCCCTCCCTCTCTGGCAGCATTATTCTCTCCCTTCCTACTTCCTCTTTCCTCTCTGGGCTCACACTCAGGTCACTCCTACCTCTTAAACTCCTCAACTCCACAAGCCTTCGAATTCCAGTCTCATATCACCTCCTTTGGCTGAAGGCAAGAGCACAGGCTATGTATTCATATACGCGTTCAAATCTCAGCTCCACGACTGGCCAGCTGGATGACGCTGGGAAATAGCCAAGACCATTGGAAAGCCTATGGAGGGCTCCTGCATGAAGGCCCTGTGTGTAGAGCTTCACTCACAAGGAGACATCCTTGGATCATTCTCAGGGGACAGGGCCAATATATTTCAGAGAAGAGGCACCGAGTAACTTGTAAAAGTTCACACAGCCAGAGGTGGAACTCACACCCTGTCTCACACCGAAGCCCACATCCTGTCTCCCAAGAAGGCTGACAATCTGGGCCTCGACCCTTATCTATCAATATCAATATCAGTGCCTTCCTATGGACCCCCTGTAAGAAGAGAAGGCAACGATGTGTGGAGAGCATTTAGCATACAGTCTGGCTCTCTGAAAGGAGCACCTTTCAGCAAACGTGCTCATTACTGTGGGATTACTGACCAGACACTCCTTGAAATTTTCTCCTCTTGGCGTCCACGAAGCTCTGATCTTCTGGTTTCCTCCTGCTTCTCTGACCCACCTCTGCCCCATCGTGCCCTTCAGCTTACCACTTAAATGTAGGCTTTGCCCAGAGCTCATCATAGCTCCCTTTTCCCGCACGATGTCACCTACGATCCAGCTTTAGCCAGTGCCTCCCAGAACCTCCACTGCTGCCTGATGCCTCCACAAACTCACACCTCCCACCCTAAACCTGTTCCTCCTCTGTGTTCTCTGTTCCAAACGAAGGTGTTCCCTGAACCACAAGCTAGATCTCACCGCTTCCTTCCTTAGAAACCATCAGTAGCAACCAGTTGCTAACAGAATAAAATGCAGAATCTTTAGCAAGGCAAAAAAGACCCTCATCGTCTGGTCCAAACCATCTTCCCAGCTGCCTCCAACAGCCCAGTCTACTGGAAGGTAGGGCTCATGCCTTTCCACCCCAAGACCCACTCTTCTCCCAGCTGATCACCCTCCCCCCTGCCCACCCCCCCCACCCCCGTCCCAGCAGTGTCCTTCCTGCCCTGGGGGTCATCTCCAGGCTGGCCGCAATTGTCTGTCTCCACTTTAAAACAAAGCCCAGAAATCAGCAACATTCTAGGCACCAAGGGAAACCGCCCATCCAGTGTTATGGAAATTACACTTCTCCTGACCCACGTGTCCTCTTCAGGCCCGTTCCGCAGGCCATGCCAGGCTGGCCGCCAACTGCTACAGGGCAGCCGGGCTGCTCACGAGCTTCAGCGTACTCCCAAGGCACCCACAGGACACAGGATCCTCTCAGGTTTACACACTTCTGTCTTCAGGACTGAAACCCCCGGAAGGCAGGGACTTATTCCTCTGTTCTATCCTCCAAAACTTACAACACTGTCGTGCTTTTAATCCAACCGTAGGTCAAATAAAACATGGGCTTATGTAAACTGACTCCTGCCCTCCCTTTTTAAAAGTCACTGTATTTTTAAAACAGAGTCTAGGCACAGAGTTTACTTTGCATATTAAGCGTCTCTAGTGATTGGCTGCTCAGAGCCAGGACGCCACACTGACCAAGGGCTCTCTAAATGTAGGAGATACTTCGCGGCAGTTGAAGGTATCATTTGGCTGACAAGGGGAATTCTTTTCTTTATTTTTTAGTTATCTTTATTGTTGAAAGCATTACAGATGTCCCTTTCCCCCCACTGACCCCTCCACCCTGCTCCGAGGGCTGGAGTGTGACTGACTAAAACCTGACTGAGAAGGGGCAGGAGGAAGGGGAGTGCGAGGAAGGGACAGCTCAAGGTGAGCAGCCCCAGGGCCTGCCTCCGTGGCAGCGATTTGTTCAGGCCTGGAAACCGGGGGCACCATCTCATAGTGCTAATTAGACAAAGAAATGAGATATGCAGATGTTTTTTAAAAGTCTACTCACTACAGCATTCTCACCAGATGAAAGTTGACAAAGAAAATACAACCCGCTGGGGTCACTCTGGCGCTAACACCATCGCCCTGCAGACCTGACCTGTGACATCCCTGGGAACAAAAGGCAAGTTCAAGTCTAGGGGATTTCATTCTCAGAATGTCACATAGGCCAGGGGACAGAGGATTTCATTCTCAGAATGTCACATGGGACAGGCCAGTTCAAAGGTCAGAGGTCACCCAAGCAAGAGGCATGACAATTTCCAGAAATTGAAGCTGTTGCACTTGGAGGTCTTTATTTGCTGCTCAGCAGACTCAAGGGCAAGTAGGTGTAGCCCAGGGTCCCCAAATTCTGAAGCTACTCATTGGGAATGCCACTTTCAAGAGAGTAAGACCTGTGTCTTCTGGGTCATTGTTGTCCTTAGAAGAGAGCCTGGAACTTAATTACCTACTTGTTAAATGGCTGGCTGGCTGGATGGATGGATGGATGGATGGATGGGCTCAGTGATGAAGGGAAGGCTTCTTTGGAGGAAAAAGTCAGGGCAGCCTCAAAACAGAGGGTCTTTAACAAGAGGCGTTCAGGGGGTACCCTGTGGGGCCCACCGCCTGCTCCACACACGTTGTTTGCCCTTTCCAAGCCACCTCAACTCACGAGCCTGTCTTCCCATCTGTAAAACAGGAGCCACGATGGATCTGCTGGGAGCCCTGCATGAGAAAAGGCACCCCGAGCATCACCCACCTGGCCCACTCTGGGTGGTCAGCACTGGCCAGCCCCCTTCCCTCCTCCTGGGCCTCACTATGGTGAAGATGCCTGTGATGGGCTAGGATGCCCACAGGGCCGAATCAGTTCACAGGCATTTTCTGAGGGCCTCCCACACACCTGAAGTGTGTGACACCCCTGCCTTCTGGTAGCTGACAGCCTGACAAGCAAAGGAGAAGCAGATCATAGTCAGAAACTGGGGCTAAAGGGGGCTGGGAGAGCTGGGTGCCAGGAAGCAGCAGGGCAGCGGGCTCCCTGGGAAAACAGCAGAACAAGTGAATGGGAAAGAGACAGATCAGAGGGTCATCAGCCCAGGAGCGGTCTGTCCAGAGCCGGGAGGGGACGAGGCCTCTGGTGTATGCCATCAGTTTCCCTCACCCAGGACGAATCCCCCAGCTCCTCCACAGTTTGGGGCTGGAGCTGCTCTCTGAAGCTTTAATCCTATTACATAGCCGTCTTTAGAGGATGAGAAACTATCTCCAAACCCGCGAGTCATCTGCTCAGAATAGCACTCGAGTCACAATGTCGTCAGCCCCGGGAGGCTCGCCCATGAGCAAGCTGCAAGCGTGAGCCAGGAAGCCGGGAGCCCTGCAGGAAATCAAACAAACCCACCTCTGCCCCAGTGCACCTGCCTGGACTGAAAATACCTGCTGTGGGCAAGTTCAAAGCTGAGAAACGAAGGTCTGGGTACACACATAGACATAGAGAACGTGTGCTTTATGTTTTCTGAAGGTTCAGATCAGGGTTCCAGTGCCTATAACACATTTAAAATGCCACTCACATCTGATCTCCAAGGAGCTGTGACCTAGACTGACTTTTTCTTCCAAAGAAGCCTTCCCTTCATCACTGAGCCTGTCCATCCATCCAACCATTTAACAAGTGGGTAATTAAGTTCCAGGCTCTCTTCTAAGGACAACAATGACCCAGAAGACGCAGGTCCTACTCTCTTGAAAGTGGCATTCCCAATGAGTAGCTGCAGAAGTTGGGGACCCTGAGCTACACCTACTTGCCCTTGAGTCTGCTGAGCAGAAAATAAAGGTGCTTCCGCAGAAGCCCTCCCCACCCAGGGCCAACCTTGCAGGCAGGATGTGCCTGTTCCTCTGTTTACCTTCTCCTGCTCCAGCAACTTCTTCAAATTCAAGTCAAGTCTGACCCAGAGGACATTCCCTATAGTGTAGGCAGGATCCCCACCCCTGTGTCATATTGTGGTGAGGCCACATATCCTACAGGGCCGGGGACTGTGCTTCTCACTGCGTACCTGGCAACACACACACATTTTAAATGTAAACTGCATCCCTTCCTTCTATGGTCCCTCTATTGGAGTTTTGAGGCACCGCTTACCTGGCTTCTGTACAAACTGAGAAATAAACCAGGGAAGAGCAGATACAGGCCAAAATATTACCTTTTCTAGTGATTCAAGCCAGGCTAGAGGAAATGGCTGGGGAAACTAACAGAAGGGCTTGCCTTAGACACACTTGCCATGCAGTCCTGCAGCGCTGCACAGGGAGGCCTCCTCGGAGGAGGAGCCTTCCCCAGGCCAGCCCTTAATACCTGCTGCTGGAGGAGGAGGAGGAGGAGGAGGAAGAGGAGGAGGAGGAGGAGGAGGAAGGAGAGCAGGTCTACAGAGGCCCAGGGTCTTGCTATCAAACTTCCCAACAAGGTGGCTCACTCCACAGCCCCTACGGCAGACTGTGTAAAGGGTGGAGAAATCAGTTGCTTATTTCAAGGAAAACCTCTACTGATGGAGGCAGAGGAGGTGCCCCCTTGTTAACTCCGTGGACGAATTCAAGCCACACAATCACCGAAGCTAGACCTGCCGTCATCCTTGTGTCTCGGATCCCATCAACACCAATATGCTCTCCATTCTGTCTCCTACCTCACTCCGCGTTCTCTTTCCCACCCGTTCCACACCAGCTATGCCTCATGTCTTCCTTTGACCATTATCATCATCCCAGTCGCCAACACTTCACCCCTCTATCCTCTACTTACCAGCCATGACAGTCTGTCTAAAATGCAAATCTGATCACGTCCTTGTCTTGCATGTAACCCTTCCTTCAGAGTCTCCCCACGGCTCATGAGTCCTTTTCTGTTATGGCATTGGCTGGCCTGCCAGCTTGGTCAGTGTGGTGGATAACCACACGACCCCTCAAGCAGCCATCAAGCTCTGGCCATGATAGCCCTCTGTTCCTGCACCGTGGGCCACACTGGCTCATCCCTCCGTGCCTTCACACATGGTCTCCTCTCTGCCTAGAATGTCCTTCCCCATTGCCTTTGCCAACCAACTTCTACTTGTCCTTCAAAAGTCATGTAAGGTCTTTGGGGGACTCCACTGAATGGCTTCACCTAATCCTGGTGGCCCTTGGTACAGGACTAACCCCAGATTGGCAGTCCCTCGACCCCCTAACCCTCTCTATACCTCTAATCAACCCTCGGGTAAAATTAGATGACTCAGAGAACAGAATTCTGAAAAGCAATTTCCAGTTGCTATCTACAGAGAGATTACAGAAGCAATTGTATCTAACAAACAAACAAACAAACAAACAAACAAAAAACATATCCCTAAAGAAAAGGGATAGATAAAAGAAAGCACTTTTGAAAATTAAAAATAACTGTACAAATATAAATATATACTTGGGAAAATGTCCAGAACATAAAGCAAATTCTGTTGAGAAATATAAAGAAATTTTTTTAAAGTAATCAAGACAAAAATTCCAACTTCCAAATAATCAGAGATTTGAGAAAAACAGAATCACCAAAGAACTAGTAGAAAAAAAATTTCCAGAATGCACGGAGATATCAGTTTTCAAATTGGAAGAGCCTACTAAGCGCCATGCAGGATAGATGAAATACCAGACCTAGACATGTTGCGAAACTTCCACAAACCTAAG
The DNA here is from genome assembly GCF_000147115.1 of Myotis lucifugus. NCBI lineage: Eukaryota > Metazoa > Chordata > Mammalia > Chiroptera > Vespertilionidae > Myotis > Myotis lucifugus. The sequence continues at coordinate 67,612 of NW_005871895.1, forward strand.
ACAGACAGCTTCCAGAAATGAAATGCAGGTCTCTCATACATGTGGCTTTCCACAGTTAAACTTCATGCTTAGAAAACAAGTTCACCTTAGAAGTCACAGCTGAACTATCAATCAAACGTGAGGGCAAAATACAGACCATTTCATACACACAAAGAATCAAAATAGGACTCCATATACCTTGCAGAGGAAATTGCTTAAGGATAAACTACAGCAAAACCAGAGAGAACCCATGCAAAGGGACACTATGGGATAGAAGGAAAAGTTTAGCTACTCCCAGAAATCCAGTGGAAAAAGTACTTGGACGATGACTGCTGTACATCAGGCTCAAAAACAATAGATCAGAATTAAAATAAGAAATGAGTGGGCTCCACAAGAACTTCAAGGAGAATTATGATTCCATGCAAGAGACAAAATGAGCAAGAAGCTAGAAGACAGTACTGATATGGTGATATGGGGATGAAGACATGTGCTTCTGCTCCCAACAGGAAAACTAAGGCAGTTGGTAACTGTAGGGGAAACCAAAAAAACCCACAAAAACACAATGATCTAAATACCAAGCAAAGAAAAATGTGATGTGATTTTAAATAATTTATAGAGTGTGAGAAGTGGTTCCATTTGACCTTGTTCTTCAAATTGTAAAGCTGTTGTGACATTGGACCTGTAGGAAGAAAGTAGAATCCTCATCGAAAACATGGTTCCACAGTGAACAATGCTTCAGAGCCCGGGCCATAACACTGTAACCTACGGTCCAAGTTCGACTATGTTTACAGAATAAAATGTCAGTGCCTCAGCCTTGGTGATATAAAAGTCAGTGGTCCAGTATACACAGGTGGGAGCAGATGGAAAGGATCAAGGCATGTTTAGATAAGAAATGGAGGTTTAAGAGTATTTACAGGTACTGTGACAACTCTTTAGAGAATTAAAATAATGTAATAATAAAAAATTGTGAGGGGGGACTGAAAGAGGAGAGAAAGATGAGGTGTCATGTAAGTGAACTTAACTCTTATCTCTCATAGCAGAAATGTGGAAATCTCTAGACTTGATAAATAGGAGAGTTGTAATACACAATATTCCACCAACCATCATTTTGCTTCTCTTTTTAGTGCCTATAAGGGATATGTGGAGACAAATTTAAACAATCCAGTTTACATTTTATTTTAAGTTTAAGGAAGTGTGAACTTTTTTGGTTTATTATATTTTTTGTGGTGGGCAAAAAGATTCAAAATTCTTCCATTGGAGTGAGCTCAAAATTAAACACACTTAATGAATGTTCATTATAAAATGAGCCTTTCCCCCATAAAAGGACATTGAATATAAAGGTTGGACCATCCCATCTCCCCTGGCCCCCCTGCTCCCAGCACATAGATGCTCAGGACCACAGTGACCCACAGCTATCAAAGTCGGCGGTGCCACTAAAAAATAAATCGGGCCCCAGGTCACAGAGGGGAAGGAAGCCTGTCTTCTGGCTTAGCGGCTAACCATTTGGCAGCTGCCAAATACCAGTTTGGGTGGAATATCCATATTTTTAAATGTAGACAAATTTTTTCAATCTTTGGTTTGGTTTGGTTTGGTTTGGTTTGGTTTGGTTTGGGTTGGTTAACCAAAGCAAATACAACTGTGCGCCAAAGTGGCCCAGGAGTGCCAGTGAGCAGGGTCTAAGCCAGACTCAAAGAGCCACTAATTTGAGAATTCCAAAAGCAGTCTCAGTGGTGGACCCAAGACTGGCCCGTGTGCTGTGAGGCCCAGGACTCTTGCCATTACCTCTTCCTATATATCAATTTTCTCATCTTGAAATGGGAATCATGACAGCACCCATGTCACAGGGCTGCTCTGATGATTAAGAGAGTCATGATGGGTAGCTCAGTTGGTTAGAGCATTGTCCCAATATGCCAAGGTTGCAGGTTTGATCCCCAGTCAGGCACATACAGAAGGCAACCAATGAATGCATAAATAAGTGGAACAACAAATCTCTCTCTCTCTCTCTCTCTCTCTCTCTCTCCCTCCTCCCCTCCCTCTCTCTCTCCCTCCTCCCCTCCCTCCATCTCTCAAGTCACAAAAAAAGCAATTTTTTTTAATATTTTGGGTTTTTGTTGTTTCAGTTTTTTTATTTTTTATTGATTTCAGAGAGGGACAGGAAGAGAGAGATAGAGATCAATGATGAGAAAGGAACATTGATCGGCTGCCTCCTGCATGCCCCCTACCAGGGATCGAGCCCGCAACCCGGGCATATGCCCTTGACCAGGATCGAACCCGGGACCTTTCAGTCCACAGTCCAACGCTCTATCCACTGAGCCAAACTGGCTAGGGCTAAAAAACATTTAAATAAAGTAAGTAAAAAAAAATAAAGAAAAGAGCGATGATGTGTAAAATGCTCAGAACATGCCCCTATACACTCAGAACAAGTCAGTTATGTATTGGCTGTGGTTTGAGCCACTGCCTTTCTCTGTGGGAAACTACTAAGGGACCGATTCATCTGCAGGGCAAAGGAACGGAGTAACAAAATGAGGAGAGAGGAAGGGGACGGGGACCTGTATAAGTGCCTGCACTACATGGAATATCAAGTTTCAGGTGGAAAGCTCCTAAGGACAGCAATCGGCCCTTAATCATCCACATCTGACCTTCTGGATTGTACACACAACACGCCCCAAAGGCACGCAGCAGGGCTCCCGAGGAGAGAGGAAGCCCCACAGCTCAGCCTGGCAGCCTTCTCCATACCCAGGTGAGCAGGCTGCTAGAGCCGGCAGAGGCCAGCCCCCCACAGCAGGACGCAGCCCACAGCAACTCTGGCAGCGAGCATCACTGCCTCTCTCACAGCTGCA
>NW_005871895.1:70530-94010 GCF_000147115.1 Myotis lucifugus
GGGGTTGCCCACAAGCCCTGCTCATGCACTGGTGACTTAAGATGAAGGGGAGCTCCTGTTCCTTTAAGCGCTGTCACAGTTTCAGACACTGAACATTCCTGGGCCACATCAAATGGGGGGGGATTCCCCAAGACTTTCCTCTTCTACAGCACAGAGCCACTCTGCACACATTTGCTCTCAGGCCATCCATCCACAAACGTGACTGGGATACTTCATTCAAGGGGGAAGGGCTGGACACCAACTCCTAGGTCCCTGTGCCAGAGAGACCCGGAAGCCTTTTTCAGGAAGTTTCCATAAAAGATGTGCACTGGGCTGTAATCTCCCTTCCAACCATGAAAACTCCACAAATCTCTTCTTATGAAGCACTGGAGACCCAGTGCATAAAATTTCATGCACTGGGGGGATCCCTCAGCTGGGCCTGCTCTCTCTCGCAGTCCGGGACCCCTCGGGGGATGTCCGCCTGCCAGCTTAGGCCCCCTCCCTGCTGGTAGTGGGACATCCCTCTCGCAGTCCAGGACCTCTCACTCATTACCACCTGCCTGCAGTGGAGGCGGGAGAGGCTTGCACCACCACCACTGTGCTTGCCAGTCCTAAGACCAGCTTCTGGCTGAGCGGTGCTCCCACTGTGGGAGCTCACTGACCACCAGGAAGCAGCTCCTACATTGAACATCTGCCCCCTGGTGGTCAGTGCGTGTCATAGCGACCAGTCATTTTGCTGTCGGTCAATTTGCATATTGAGGTTTTATTATATGGGATTCCCCTCCTGCCAGCATCACTCCGGAGGTTTCCTCACCCAGGAACCCCTTTCGGGGCTGAAACATCTGACACTGGACACGCCATGAGCCCCTGGTGGGCATATACTCCTGCTCTAGCCATCTCTGCTCACTGCCCAGGTCCTGTTGAAGGAAAGCTTTCAACACGTGCTCACGGACTTGAGGTAAATTCACACTGGGGATTTTTTTAATCTCCATTTTAAATAGTCACAGCATGTGAAAGGTACATTACAAATAGTTATCTACGGTTGCACTGGGTCTTGAGCTCTCTGGTCTTTGGAGAACAAGGCAACAAACTATCTTTTTTAAAATAAATGTTTAAATTACAGTTGTTGAAAATGTATGTAACTGCCATGGAAACACCACACAAAAAATACTTAACCATTTCACACCCACCAACAGTGCAGCAAACTTATGTTTGTAAGACATTTTTGAATCAATTGTACCTTGAAGAGTCGTCAAGATAACTCCACCTCCTGTTCACAGTCAGCCTTGAACCAGATAATACCCGGCTGATGCACCCCTGTTCTCCTTAGATTGACCACTTGGCAAAATTGCACTCACAGCTGATACGCAACTACCCTATTGAAAACAACAAAATCCTCGCTACTCCTTACATACAAAAGTAAATGTGTAAAGAAAAATAATCTGCGAGTCATTATTGGTATTTGCTGCCCTCTGGTGGTCAACCCCGTTTCTGCACCAGAAAACTGGAAACAGTATGCACCTCACAGATGGCCCCTCTGAGGGTCATCCCAGCTAAAGCCTTCATCCCCTGGACTTCCCCAGACTCCGAGCAAGTCCTGCGCGCTCGCACACGTGTGTGTGTGTGTGTGTGTGTGTGTGTGTGTGTGTGTGTGTGAACACCAAGGAAAGAATGTCAACTCAAGTAAAAGGACATGAGCAAAGCACACATAATGCTTCTAAAAAGACAAACATGCACCTGACGCAGGACGAACCTCCTCACAAGTGTCAGCAGAATAAACATCAGTCTTTAAGTCATCGATCTCCATGATGCACACACTTGACTTCCTACATGCTCAACACACTACTCTGCGGATCCATAGCCTCTCTCACTCCATCCTCCACTGTGGCCTCTATTTGAAGGGCAGAGGCCTCACTGTGCTCATTATCAGTGTTTTCGTTTCTATCCAACCCCATGCAACCCAGTCTCCCCACCGAGCCCTGGGGTGTACAAGGTCCTGTGGAGACGCTGCTTTTCCAGCCCTGGCTACTGGAGGGGTCAGGTTCTGGAGGACAGGGTGCCTCCAGCTTTTCCTAAACACGCCTGCCTGGGAGTTCTTCTAAAATATGGTGCCCATCAGGTAGGTAACTGCTTTTCTCTAGAACTTTCACCATTACATTTAGTATTTGTAGTGGAATGGGTAGATGGGTGGGTGGGTGGATAGGTGGATAAATAGGTGGTGGATGGATGGGTGGACGGATGGGTGAGTGGATGGATGGGTGGGTTGGAGAATGGGTGGATGTGTGGATGGAAGAGTAAAAATGCTTCCATGATATTTAGTGCTCTATTGAGCCCTGCACTGAGACTAAAAAAAAAAAAAAAGACATGATCTCTGCTCACTAAATGTTCTGTTAATAATCATAAAAGTGAGATAAATCTAGCCCTGGTCAGTGTCTCTCAGTGATTAGAGCATCAGCCCCACAAATGGAAGGGTTGCAGGTTCGACTCCTGGTCAAAGGCACATACCTGGGTTGCAGAGTCGATCCCTGACCCTGGTTGGGGCAAGTGCAGAAGGCAACCAATCAATATGTCTCTCTCTAATCAATGTTTTTCTCTTTCTCTCCCCCTCCCTTCTTCCCTTCCACTCTCTCTAAAAATCAATAAAGCTTGACCAGCATGGTTCAGTGGTTGAGCCTGGTCAAGGCACATGTCCAGGTTGCAGGCTTAATCCCCAATAGGGAACATAAAGGAGGCAGCCGACAATGATTTCTCTCATCATTGATGTTTCTATTTCTCCCTCTCCCTTCCTCTTTGAAATCAATAAAAACATTAAAATAAAAATATTAAAATCAATGGGAAAAAATATCCTCAGGGCACGATTGACAACAAAAATGACATCAATCTAAATAACAAGAAGAAATGAACATAAAATGATCGCAAAAGAAAATAAAAGTAGGTGATCTCCTTGCAAGAATTAAACAGACAAACCCATGATGGTTTTATCGGGGTAGCCACAGAAATTGAGGTTATTAATTTAGGGGACTGAGTGAGCTTCAACTCAGAGAAAGGGTCATGGTCATCAATGCAGGTAGAATGTCACACTCTGCCATGAGCTGGCCATTCCCTTCCCCAACCAGTGACAGAAGCACACAGGCAGCACTGCAAAGCCGGATGCAGGAGCCAGAGACCAGGGGGAGAACACTGGTGTTGGGACATCTCTGGGGATGTGCCTGAGCCGGGTGATGGGGAAGTTCCAAAGCAAAACCAGAGGGCAGCAGAGACACGCAGCCTTGCCCAACCCAGTGCAGGCCTGAGTTACTGCACCACCTGTGTCATTTAAGGCCACCTCTGACTCAGAAGCACACTCAGATGCCCCAACCTCCTCTTCCTTATTATTCTAACTTTCCATGGTCAGATGATCTTAGAAAGGTCATCCAAGGACTCTCTTAAAAAAGTGGACTCTACCACCTCCCACAGACCCTTTATTCATGTCCAACAATGCTCACTGTCAGGAAGGCCGTGTGTCTATCACAAGTTCTGAGAATCCCAGCTGAACCAATGTCTTCCCTTTGCTCTCCCTTCAGCCCCACAGGTGGGAAAAGTTGCCCACCATCTGACATACTGCTCCCATGATGACTCAAAAAGATGGTTGTTCAGTCTCTTCTCTCATGACCACCTGTCCTTCAATGAACCCCAGGAGAAAAGCCACACGGCATAGACTCCACTGCTCCCTTCCCATCCCACACACACAGCTGACCACGGCCATGGCCACTTTTCAGCTGCATCCAGACTCAGCCTCCCAATTCTCCACCCCCAGCTCCAAGTAGCTACCACCATTGAAAAGCGAGCATGTGTTGTAAACACTGTTTATCCTCACAACCTCCGTATACCTGGACTTCATTATATAAAAGCCCACATCCCTTGTAATGAAGTGACAGCCTACATGAATGGGTGACTTAGTACATGCAGGCACAGGTACCAACTCTCCCGGGCCCTCCTACAGCTCCATGAGGGAGTGCTGTCAGTATGTTCAGAGGCCTGGGGAGCTTCAATCACTAGCCTGGGCCATGCAGAGGCAGGATGCAAGTCCAGAGAGGCTGCTTCCAAAGTGCCTGCCATTCGTGGCCTCGCTGTGGAGTCCAGAGCAGGCACACATGCCATCTGTTTCCAGGCATGCTGATCTCACCTGTGTCACCAGAACCACACCAAATGGGGTCCCTTCCCTGGGCCTGGCCCGGCACTGGGCACTGGGGCAAGGTGGTGAGGAGGAGCACGGCTCCTACCAGCTGCAGTCCTGGTGAATGCCATGTGAGGTGCTTCCTGCTTTGGGGCTCGCTGGCTGGCTCTCGACCTCCATAACCCAAAGTTGTAACTCAGGTAATTTGCAGCTCAGGCACACATGTGCTGGACAGGCTGCTTCTGTTCCTACTTAACTCTATCCCATCTTTCAATAATAGCTACATGTCAATCTTATCTACACAACATGGAGCCATCTACTCCCTTAACCAGGGTCAAAGGCCACATATTCTGTGCCCATCTCAGGTAAATTCTTTTATTTCTCATGCCTCAGTTTCCCCCAGATGTAAGGTGCATGGGTAGACCAATGGAAATGAGTTAACATCTGTAAAGCACTTATCACAGGACTGGCTTATAGTAAGGGCCCAATAAATATTATCCGCTCATAATAGTGCTGCTAAAGAGACACGTTAACTCATTGAATTTTCACAATGTTTCCATGAGATGACTATTTTTGCCTCATTTTTAGCAATGAGAAAACTAAAGCTCAGAGGAATTTAAATTAGCCCTAGGTCTACCCCACCATAGTGTCCCACCACCCACAGCAGCAGGCCCTGAGCCTGTCCCTGGTGAGGGCTCCTTCTCGCCCACAGCTGGGAGTGGTGGCCTCACCTGACAGGACAGTCACCTGAACTCCCAGCATCTGTCCTCTGCCGGGTGGACCATGGCCTGGGAGGCCCGAAGACCCTTCCTGCTGCCCCTTCCCAGGTCCCCGGGCCGACAGTCCAGCCCCAGAGGGATCTGAGTCTCTCCACCTCACCAGGATCTCACCAGGCAGGTGACAGACTTGTCAAAAGCTGTTGAGACAAGAAAGGTCCGTCTGATCATCTCCCTCAAAGAAATGAGAGGAGCAGAAACGGTGCTTTCTGGCAGCCGCCCGGGTGGACATCATTTGCTCAGTCCCTGGGCCCTGTTACCAGATGGGTATTCCCGCCTCCCACACCCCACCTGCTTAGAGGCAGTCCTGACCTTACTCGACATGTGGACCCTGCAGGTGCCCCACGTGTCACTGGTGCACTGTATGAGGTGCACACCCCTAGGCAGCGCCCTGACCACCAGCGCCTTGATCCCACCTGCACCTGACAGAGTTTGGCAACCACAGGCCTCCTCACAGAGCACGTCCGTGAGCACGTGCATATGAAGCCCACGTGAAGGGTAGTGCCTGGGGCAGGACCACAGAGAAGAAGGGAGAAGAAGGCCTGTTGTTCTGGGCCAGGGGCTGCGTAGAGTTGGAAGGAAGAGGTAACAACGTCCTTCTTCCCAGTCACTATGGGAGTGAATGAGGGTTGGCTGAAGGGCACAAGAACATGTACTGAGCACTTGCCTCTGCTAAGAATCTTACCGGGTGCAGAGCATCGGCCCTTGCACCAAAAGGTCTCAGATTCAATTCCCGGTCAAGGGCATGTACCTGGGTTAAAGATTTTCATCCCTGGCTCCGGGGGGGGGGGGGGGGCTGTGGGAAAGAGGCAACCAATCAATGTTTCGCTCTCCCTCTCCCTTCTCTCTAAAATCAATAAAATATATCTTTGGGTGAGGATTAGAATAATAATAATGATAATAATAATAAAATAAAAGCTTAGGGAGACTCTTCAGAGAAAACAACAGGCTAACTTCATTGACATTTCACACTCCCTCTTCTTCAGCCTCCAACCTCAGGCTGAGTTCCCAGCCTCCTTCCTCCTTGGGAAAGGGCAGTCCGGCCTCTCCACTCGCACCCTCCACCCTTGCCAAACATCTTAGTTTCCTGGTCCTTTTGTTCCTGCTAATCATTTAATTTGACATGGCATTTTGGACATAAATTAGAGGACGGCTATTATGGCAAGCCTTGAGGAGAAAATCTGAAAGTACTGAGAAATGTTATGGAAATGAGAGATAACCATGAAAAGTAAGACATCTGGGCAAAGTTTAAAAGGACCCTGTATGCTCAGCCTTGAATGAGTGTCACTGTGGGGAGCCGCGGTGACAGTTTTCTAATACACAAGGAATGCACGTCGGAGAAAGGGATCCATTTCTTCACTCATCAGTGCGAGCAGAACGAGCAGGACCGGCTCAGGTTTCAGCCCAGAGAACATCTGTCATACGTTTGAGCCACAGGAGAGGAGGAGCTGCCAACAGGGCTGGTGAGATCATCCTCCCAGACGCTGGCGATGAGGTCACAGTGGCCAGGGTTGCTGTCTGTCAGGGCCGAGCGCACAGAGTCCAGGCCTGCCAAGCTCTGCCAGGCGTCTCCCATCACTTGGCAAATCCACCTCCTGGACAGGGCAGGTGACAGTCGGGGGTCATTGTTGCTTCAGACACCCAAGAATCCGAGACACCGTGCGCCTCTGTAGACGCATCAGATCGCCTCATACCTGGAGGCCAGAATCCAGGCATTTGTTTCCTGGAAAAGCCCATTTAGTCCTTCCCTACAGGCAAGTCCAATCTTCCCAGTAACAGCAGCAGCAGCACCACTTCGGTAAGAGCACTGAGCTATTGAGCACTTGCTCTACACCAGCACAGCACCCCCACTTGTGCCTCACATTAGCCAAAAGCCCACTTTACAGAAGGAGAAACTGAGGCAGCAAGAGCTGCCTACTGGCCCATGAACCCACTGCTGGTTATGTCCAGGCTGAGACTGGAGCCTCCACTCTGCCAGGAATGAAGCACACGTGTCAGATGCCCAACAAGGAACTGATGGCAGTATAGCCCTGCAAGAGCCTCTGGGGTCGGCAGGGGGTGGCCCCTCAATGATGGCCTGGAGCCTGGAGAATGCTGCCTTTTAAAAATCATCCATTCTGTCTCCCCTACCTGCACCCACGCCACTGCTCCTGACCTGGGATATTTCACATCAGCTCTTTGCTGGGAGGCCACCCACCTCCCTACACCTGCCCCACTGGACTCCGCCACCCTCTCCCCACAGTAGCCACTGTGCTTTTCTCCACGCTCCTCACAGGGCTGGGAGGCCACTGTGACAAAGGCTCCTGTGCAGACTTCTGTCCCATCTTCTCTATGGTGCATCACGGGCTCATCTGGCTTCTCTCCCTGTGCCTCTCTCTGGTGTCCTGAGACAGCTTCTATCACAGACATGAAGTCGGTTTCCTCAGCATTAGACACCCTGTGGGCGCCCTGGCCTCACCCTGTGCCTGAATGACAAGCTTCTCCTGGGTTTTCATTTATCCCTTGGACGTTTCAACCCAGGGGAGTGGCTGAGCCACTCCCCATGCGGGACCTCAGAGCTGCACATCCGCTGATCCGCTTCAAGAGCCACCGAAACACAGGCGCAGGGGCAGTGCCCAAGGTGGGCGTCAGTCGCTGGCTTGGCACTGAGTGGTTTTCAGCGTCACAGCTGTGCCCACTGGCGGGAAGGGTGGCAGGCTTCCTGTGAATGGGACAGACCTGGGAGAAGTGATTAAGGAAGAATCTTCCTACTATTCAGACGACTGTGTGCTGATGTCAGGTCTGGAATCAGGTGAATGAAATGTATTCCTTGTTGATGGCAACGCTGGATCAAGCCACCAATGTGTATCCATGGGCATCTTCATTTTTTTCCAGCTTCACCAAGCTCAGTGGAGCTCAAAGCAGGCTTTTCCCTCATGCAAAGAGACAGAGAGGACTCAGAGAACACAGTGCTGAGTCCTGAGGGTGAGGAGGGGGCCTTCCAGAACTTTCTCTCCTGGCCACTCTTTCCAAACCAGTATATGGGAGAATGGGGGAAGGGGAGGCAGAAAAGGCCTCTGGAGGTCTGACCTCCCAGACTCCAGCCTACAGTGCTGATGTCACACCCCAAATGGCCCTGTGGACTCAGCCAAGTCCTGCCAGCCTCATCCTCACGGGGCAGCTCGGGCTGCTTTTCAGCAGACATGCTTGTTCCGAACCAGCCATTCTCCCAGAGACACCTTCTGTGGCTCTCTTGCCACAGTGCCATGTGTCCGCACCGTGATCAGCAACACACAGCTGGCTGCAGATGAACGGGCAGACCCCGTGGCAACAGTGTGTGGGAATGTTCTGTGTGGCCAACTGGCACTCTTGGTCTCTACCTAGTGACCGACCATCTTACACCAACTGTGGCTCAGGAAGCTCAGCTCCTGGAATTATCACACCCAGAACATGCAGAGAATGAACAATGAGGTAAGTTCAATGAGCGTCAGCTACCTTCATGGCGCTGATAGCCTGGAAAGTCACTGCTGATCTCAAAGGGGTCAGTGCTGCCAGCATCACGTTGAATCTTGCACTCTTGTTTTAATAGGGGAATGGCACTGCCCATCTGGGTCACAGACCCGAACCTGTGGTGGGGAGAGGCAGTGGAAAGAGAGGTGGATTAACAAAAGAGAAGAACATGGCACCTCCAGCAAGGAGGTCAGGCAGTTCCCACCTGCCCACAGAGGAACTCTCATGGCCTCACATCCTGCAACCTCCCTCAGGAGTCAGCAGGGCAGGTGCCTCCCCAGGAGATGCTGACAAGGAAAAGCAGGTTTTCAGGCTCGGCAGTGGCCCTGACAAAGACAGGCGTGAGGACCGCTATCATCAACCCAACACCAGAGCCTGAGAGTGAACACCGTCCATAAAGCCCCGAGAGTTGTTGCGATATAATCCACACCATAACGCCCCCTTTTAAAGTGTGCGATTCAATGGTTTTTCGTATATTCACAAAGCTGTACAATCATTGTCACTATCTAATTCCAAAACATTTCATCACCCCAAAAAGAAGCCCCATACCATACTCCCCACACTCAGGTCCCAATAACCTTGATCTACTTTCTATCTCTAGGCATGTGTCTATTCTGGACATTTCATGTAAACGGAATCCTACAACATGTGGCTTTTGTGTCTGCTTCTTTCACTTAGCACACTGTTTTCAATTTCCATGTATGTTGTAGCGTGTATATAAGTACTTCATTCTTATTTATGGCCAAAATGATATTCCATTGTATGGACCTACCATATTTTGTCTATTCATTCATCAGTTTATAGATATTTGTGTTGTTTCTACGCTTTTGGCTGTTATGAATAATTATGCTATGAACATTTGTGTACAAGTTTTTATGTGGACAGATGTTTTCAATTCCGTTGTAGACAGTGTTTTCATATGTACCCAGGAGTAAAATTGCTGGGTCATATGAAACCTTGAAAGTTTTGAAGAACTGCCAGTCTTTTCCAAATCAGCAAAACCATCTTACATCCCACCAGCAATGTATGAGGGTTCTGATTTCTCTAAATCCTTGCCAAAACTTGTTATCATTGTCTCTTTTATTAGAGAGACTACAGTGGGTGTGAAGTGGTATTTCAATGTGATTTCATTAGCATTTCTCTAACAACAATGATGTTCAGCATCTTTTCATGTGCTTATTGGCCATTTGTATATTTTCTTTGGAGAAGCACCTATTTAGATTTTTTCCCATTTTTTTAATTGGGTCATATATCTTTTTCATTGTGGGTCTATAATAATTCCATTTATATTCTGGATAGTAGAGCCTCATGATATACATAATCTGCAAATATTTTCTCCCATTCTGTGAACTGTCTTTCTTTTAAGCATAAAAGTTTGCTAATTTTGATCAAGTCCAACTTATCTATTTTTTTCTTTGACTGCTTGTGCTTTTGGTATCACATCTAATAATACATCATTGCTTAAATCAAGGTCACAAGGATTCACACCTATGTTTTCTTCTAAGAGTTTTATAGTTTTAGCTCTTACACTTAGATCTATGATCCATTTTGAGTTCATCTGTATATATGGTACGAGGTAAAGATCCAACTTTATACTTTTGCATGTGAATATTCAGTTGTCCCAGCACGTTTGTTGACAACTTTTTTCCCCATTAAACTATCTTGTCGCCATTGTTGAATATCAATTGACCATAAATGTAAGGGTTTATTTCTAGACTCTCTGTCCTATTCCACTGTGGAGATGATAGATAGATAGATAGATAGATAGATAGATAGATAGATAGATAGATAGATAGATGTATATCCTTATGTCCATACCACTATAGCTTTGTAGTACGTTTTCAAATCAGAAGTGTGAGTCCACCAACTTTGTTCTTCTTTATCAAGATTGTTACCACTATTCTAAGTCTCTTACATTTCCATACAAATTTTAGGACCAGTTTCTTAATTTCTGCAGGAAAAAAAAAGGCAACTGGGATTTTGATAGAGATTTCATTGTGTCTATTTACTAACCCATTTTTGATCAAGTGATAAACCAGCACCCCCAAAGTGGGATGCCTCCCACAAAACATCTGTGTTGCTGCTGCTGTTCTGTATTATATGTATGGGGGAGGGGAGATGAAGGCAGCCTCAATGTCCATGGAATGTCTTTAAAATCAAATCTTACTTATCAAAGAGTATTCTAAGTATGCTCCTATCTTCTATGGACTGGGTAGCTTCCTATCACTTTTCTTTCTGGTCTAACCTACTTTCTAATCTCTGGTGCATTAGATGAATGCTAAGCCAGTGGATCCAGCTTCTGGGAGAGGGCTGTCCAGGCCACTGCGGCCTGTGAGGGAGGAGGAGGTAGGGGGAGCTCACACCTGTAGCTCTGCTGCCCTCCACCCCATCTCCCAGTGGAGTGATGCCATAGTGATCAGGAAACATGCAGGCATCTGGGGTCATGGGCACTGGCAGCGCCTGGGGCCTGAGGGCTTCACCAGGGAAGCTGCAAAGAAGCCTTTGTTACGTCCAAGCAATTCAAGGGCTGTGGGCAGGGGGGTTAACAAACAGAATTGGGTCCATTTTAAGTCTGTTTCCCTCACATTTTTATTAAACTTTTGGCATCCATAACATTTATCTGCTGACAAGAACTTGCAAGCAACAAAAAGGAGTGAAGTGCAAAAGGAAAATCCATAGGAAAGCAGGAGCAAGCCTGACTGCGGGCCTTTTTACAGATTTAAATGTGGCTGTGGTCCAGGATTTTAACTGGATATAGGAAATGCTGCCAAGGAAAGGAAAGTAACTGGTGTTTCTGAGCCTCTGAGAAGAGTGCTGTGAGCCCCGGACCACGGCTGGAGAAGCCACCTTCACCTCACTGTCTAACTACCTGGGCCGTACCCCAGGAAGCTGGGCAGTGGCCCTGAGCACCTGTGACAGTATCCACCCAGCAGCGCTCATTTTATCACCTGCAACACGGAAAGGTAGAGTGTCCTACCTCCTGCAAAGCAGACACTAACACCCTAAATACCGAACAATAGTGACTGAGTACATACGTCATAGATCATTTATTTCACAGTCTTTCACAGCAGTGTTAACAATGACCAGGCACGTGTGTTTACTATTCACAGAGACATCTGACATATAAGGTGAAGCAGAGATTAAAGTTATAAAGAAGAATTCATAAGAGGATCTCATTCAGTAATCTCAAAGATATTTCTCTCTTTAGATAGGTATATCACCATGGAGGAAAATCTAAAAAAGTTATACGTTAAAGTATGACACACACTATGTCAGGGTAATAGCATCTCAGACCACTTTAATTTTTTCCTGTTTGTTTATCTGCATTTTCCAGTTAGCTGTCAACAGCCGAGCAGGAGTGGTACTGAGAACAAAGCCCTGACCTGCAGCCCAGGAGGCCAAGAGCCAGGCCCGGGCTGGGAGCAATGAGATCACACACACAGGATGTGAGGTAAGGAGGAACCACTCACGTATCCAGCAGGTTGTCCCTTGGTATCCGAACCTCCTCAAATATTAAAATCCCATCATCCTCACCAGGCGGACCTAGAGAGAGCAGAAAAGAAATGGAGCTGCAGGGCGAATCCACGCCAGCCTCCGAAATGCTGGCCCTGCTACTCCCAGGCCCCGCTCCACACAAATGCAAAGCCTTTTCCAGAAGTGCGATGCACTGTGTTGGGGCTGGGGTGGGAGTGCTCTTTGCTGCTACCTTAAATGGCTGTGCCTTCCTGGGGCTCAGGTAGAGTCTCTGAGGCCACGCCTGCCTATCTGAGCAGTTGCTGTGATGGGAAAGGGCGAGCTCCAGGCAGCAGAAAGAATGTCAGACAGAACAGAGAGGGGAGGAAAGCCCTTACTCCCCCAGGATCACAGGACACGGGTGCCTCTCCCTCCCGAAGCCTCCATCCCAACAGATGGGCAAATGTGTTAAGCAAATGCCTAAAAGACAAGGAAGATGGCCACAAGGACCAGTATAGCAGTGGGTGGGTGGGCAACCAGACCATTGGCAGGCTTCTGAAACCTGCCAACCCACTTCCTCATGTTGGAGCTGGGTCTACTTGTTCACCCACCTTGGGAAGCCTTAGTCTGGGGGGAGAACATCTCTATTTAGAACATCGCCCTGGACAAGGACACACTGGAATTTGGGAGCTCACAGGACAACACGTAGGCTTTCTGGAGAGGTGGTATTTCAGTGTCTGCCCCACCTCACGAGGGCCAGCCCCTGCTCTCAGTAACACTGACACAGGGGCGCTGTAAGAGGCGGGGCCAGCCAGGGCTTTGGTCCTCGTTCCCTTGGGACACATGCAAAGCTCTCACAGACACACCTGCAGCCCAGTCCTGAGGCCTCGCAGTGCCCAGTGCTCAGTGGGTGAAACACTTGAAGGGGCTGGGGTAAGACCACCCCTCCACCAAAGGATTGCCTTCTTCCCTCCTCTCTCCCCCTGCCCTTTCTTCTCTCTCATTTGTTTTTCATACTCCCCCATCTGTTTCTCGGCTTGGCTTGGCTTGGATTGATCTTGGCTGGAGATGACCAGTGAAGCCCACAGGAATGGTTCCCCTTCACTGAGCACTATGGGTTGAACTGTGTGTCCCCAAATCCATATGTTGGAGTCCTAACCCCCAGGACCTGTGAATAGACCTTCTTTGGAGATGGGATCTTTATAAAGCTAAACAACTCAAAATGAGGCTATTAGCGACTGGTGTCTTTATACTAGTAAAAGGGGGAAATTTGGACACAGACACACATGGGAGAACATCATGTGAACATGAAGACACCTATAAGCTGAGGACAGAGGCCTGGAGCAGACCCTTCCTCGGCCTCAGAAGGAACCAATCCTGCCCACAGCTTGATCTCAGACTTATAGCCTCCAACACTAGTCTATGGAGTCAAGCTCAGGATGCATCAGGGGCCTCATGGGCACCGGCACCAGAGGCTGGGGCTCAGGGGCAGGAAAGAGAGTCCTCAACCTGCCCCTGAGAGCCCGCAAGTCCAAGGAGAGGGGACGATACCGCTCAGGGCAGAGCTGCCTCCTCAATAGGCATCAGAGGGCCCTAACTGGTTTGGCTCAGTGGATAGAGCGTCGGCCTACGGACTGAAAGGTCCCAGGTTCGATTCCGGTCAAGGGCATGTACCTGGGTTGCGGGCACATCCCCAGTAGGTGGTGTGCAGAAGGCAGCTGATTGATGTTTCTAACTCTCTATCCCTCTCCCTTCCTCTCTGTAAAAAAATCAATGAAATATATTTTTTAAAAAATAGGCATCAGAGGCTGGGAGGAAATGAGACCAATGCACATGCTCTCTAACCTGTACAGACTCTAACCAGGCCTCAGAGTCAGTCTTCCTGCCTCACCGTCTGGGAGAGCTGGGCTGGACTCTCCTCAGGCAGGTGGGAGCAGGCAGGAAGTGCCAATGAGGGCAGGAGGGTGTCTCCTGGGGACTCACCGTCTTTGTACATCATATCAACCACAGTCACTCTAGGGTACAAGCTTCCATTTTCGTCTCAGACAGGAACGATAAAGCAGTGGGGTCCTAAGGAAGAGATGGTGACTAAACTCTGCTTCTGAAGACAGGAGTAAAGCCCTGGCTGGTGGCTCAGTTGGTGGAGTGTCACCCTGTACACCAAAAAGGTTGTGGGTTCATGAAACAGGTTGCAGGTTCAATTCCTAGTCAGGACACATACATAAGTTGTGGGTTTAATCCCTGGTTAGAGTACGTACAGAAGGCAACCAATCAATGTTTCTCTCTCACATCAATGTTTCTCTCTTTCTCTAAAAAATCAATAAACATATCCTCAGGTGACAATTAAGGGGAAAAAAAGATAGAAATAAAGCTTTACAACTTCCTGGGGCAAGACACAGTTGATTGCAGATAACAGTGTATAACATCTAAAGGTCTGGTCAATTTTATCATCACAAATATTACAATACTAGAGGCCAAGTGCACAAATTCATCCACCAGTGGGGTCCTGTGAGATTGGGCCGAAACCGGCTCTCCGACATCCCCCAAGGGTTCCTGGATTGGGAGAGGGCGCGGGCCAGGCCAAAGGACCCCACCGGTGCACAATTGGGACCGGGGAGAGATGCGGAAGGTTGGCCAGCTGGGGAGGGGCCTTGGGATGGCTCCAGGGTATGTCTGGCCTATCTTTCTCAGTTCCAATTGGCCAGATGCCAGCAGCAAGCTAACCTACCAGTCCAAGCATCTGCCCCCTGATGGCCAGTGCATGTCATAGCAACTGGTCGACTGGTTGACTTTCTGCCCCCTGGTGGTCAGTGCACGTCATAGCGATCGGTTGAGCATTAGCATATTACACTTTGGTTGAATGGATGGCTGGACGACTGGACTCTTAGCATATTAGGCTTTTATTATATAGGATAAATACCGCACTGTGCTTGCATTTTTAGGGTCAAGTGCTCATGGGGGAGCAGTGATGGTGAGGAGAATCATTCTCATTTTCTGTGGTGACCAACCTTGACACCATCCAACCACAATAGCTGGGCAAAGACAGCAGCGTAGTTCCCGTGCACGGCATTTCCGATGTACATCTTTTCACCATCTTCACATGGTGTGTGGACCACAAACTCCTACAGAAACAGCAAAGCGATGGCATTTCTCTTCTTAAAGCTCATTCCAACACCTCGGCTCAGTGCAAGGACGACTGTGAAACAGGCCCACTTCGTGAAGTGCGCCCACTCAGGTGACGTCATAGCAGAGCAGGAGACAACCAAGTCGTCTGGCTCAGCCTTGTGAGGTCAAGGCCCTATGCCACCACCTCAGTTCACACACTCACCTCCACCTCCCGTGAAAATGACTGGAAATGAAAGCACTTCAACGACTCTTCCATCAGGAAAATAAGGTGCCAGTTTTCATTGGATAAGTTTTCGTTGGCTAAGAGACTTCCTTCCTGGTCTCTCTCTGTTATAATGGTGGGCTGACACATGTGCTACTCCTGAGCCACTGGGCTTCAACATCTAAAGACTTTCTTCAATGATCAACATCTTTCTCTCTCCAGGGGTGGGCAAACTTTTTGACTCAAGGGCCACAATGGGTTCTTAAACTGGACCGGAGGGCCGGAACAAAAGCATGGATGGAGTGTTTGTGTGAACTAATATAAATTCAAAGTAAACATCATTACATAAAAGGGTACGGTCTTTTTTTTTTTTTTTTTTTAGTTTTATTCATTTCAAATGGGCCGTATCTGGCCCGAGGGCCATAGTTTGCCCACGGCTGCTCTAGACACATTGAGGCTCTGATTTTAAATAATCCAACACCCAGACCCCTAAAAGCCCAGTAATATCCATTCAGCTCTCCATACATCCCTGTCCCCCAAACATCTCACCTATGAGGTTCACAAGATAGAATGGATGTCCAATGACCTGGGGTCCAACTCCACATCTATGTGTTTCCTTTTGTCTGCTGGGTATCACTCCTTCAGGACTAATCACTTGGTTCCTCCTGCCCATCCCTGTGACCCAGGTCATGAATATCACTGCCTCCATAAGAAAGGTCTGTCATTCAAACACCAACCAACTAACCAAAGGTCAAAACAGTGTGCTCAATGCCAGCAAAACCAACAGGCAGCCATGCCCTGCTCCCTCCACTGCTTAGGCCCTCAGCCCATACCATTTTGATTTGTATAAAAAGAAATAACTTAGTTAAGGCTTTGATGGCTCTTTCAGAACTTCCCAAAAAGGTTCACACATACAAGCCCTCAGAACCATTTGTAAATGATTCTCTATCTTATAAGAAAAAGAATCTTATATCGCATGATCTCACTCATATGTGGAATCTAATGAGCAAACCAAACTGATGAACAAAACAAATCCAGAGACACAGAAGCATGGAACAGACTGAGGAATCTCAGAAGAAAGGCAGGGGTGAGGGGCTGAGTGGGGAGAGATCAACCAAAGAACTTATATACAAACTAGTATATGCATAACCCCTGGCCACAGATAATAGTGTGGTGAAGGCCTGGGGAGGGGGTTGGATGGAGGGGGGAAAGGGGGACATCTGTAATACCTTCAACAATAAAGATAATTTTTTAAAAGAAAAGAAAAATAATCTTAGAATGTGTCATGCAGGTTGTCTCCTTAACATGATCAAGGATTCCAGCTCAAAACATTCCGAAAAGAACCCTGATCATGGAGAAGTGAGAAGAAAATGCAGGTTTCTGTTTAAGTCTCTGCTCAGAACACGGTTTTCTTCCCTTACCCCTGGAAGCCAGCAGCACAGGATCACAATGGACATGCTCCCCTAACCCGCTGGTTCTCCCTAATTTGACTCGCCACCTGCGTTACCCTGAAACGCCACAATGGTCAGCTCTGAATACAAGGCACCGGGGCCAGGCAGGGGCGTCCAGGGGAAATGCTCATTTAATTGGAGCCAACAATATTGACGATGTGACTGAACTAAACCAACAAGCTATTGATCAAGGGAAGATTCTCTCAGGTTTCAGACTTGAAAGTATGCAGATTCCACTTTCCTTCTGGCCAAGAAATGCAGCCTTGAAGCCTAAGAAAACCCGCTCTGACACATGTTTGCGCCGGCAGAGTTTTCACATGTGCAAGGACTTTACAGAGATATAAATGGACATGGCTGCATCCTTTTAAGAGAGGTCTCTGAGGCTGCCCTGGTCTTGGCAGGCCAGCCAGGACTTCTCAAAGAAAGGAACTGCTTGAGGCTTAATCCCTGGGGTGCAGTTAAAAACAAACAAACAAAAAAACAACAACAGCCCATGTGGGAGGCGAAGATTACACCTCGAGGGAAGAAGGGGTAGTAGCAGAGACCACTGGCCTGGC
Organism: Myotis lucifugus; assembly: GCF_000147115.1. Lineage (NCBI taxonomy): Eukaryota > Metazoa > Chordata > Mammalia > Chiroptera > Vespertilionidae > Myotis > Myotis lucifugus. Next base: position 87,720 of record NW_005871895.1, read on the forward strand.
AGGAAAGAAAGATCTGGCGGGGAGGGAATGGCAGGAGGCCGCCAGTCCCCGTAAACATCTGATATGCTCTGGGAAAGGAGGTTTGTCACTTCTGGCAAAAACACTTGATTTGGAAAGTTTGCATCAGCCCCAAATGCTGGCGTTGTAGCTGATCTGCATAATGCACACCATGTGTGTCGGCTCCCAGTATCATGCTTTGTTGAAGGCCAGCAGAGTGGTCACTGCTATAAGTTCTAAAAATTAAGATGGCCCTGGCCAGTTTGCTCAGTGGTTACAGGGTTGGCCCTGGGACCGAACAGTCAAGGGTTCGATTCCCATTCAAGGGCACATACCTCCATTGCAGGTTCAATCTCCAGCCCCAGTCAGGGTGTGTGCGGGAGGCAACCAATTGATGTGTCTCACATCAATGTTTCTCTCTCCCTCTCCTCCACTCTCTCAAATAAATAAATAAATAAATAAATAAATAAATAAATAATAATCAATGGATGCCCTAGCTCCGTGGTCAGCAAACTCATTAGTCAACAGAGCCAAATATCAACAGTACGATGATTGAAATTTCTTTTGAGAGCCAAATTTTTTAAACTTAAACTATATAGGTAGGTATATTGTTATTAACTTAATTAGGGTACTCCTAAGGCTTAGGAAGAGCCACACTCAAGGGGCCAAAGAGCCACATGTGGCTCGCGAGCCGCAGTTTGCTGACCATTGCCCTAGCTGATTTGACTCAGTGGATAGAGTGTCGGCTTGAGGACTGAAGGGTCCCAAGTTCGATTCCAATGAAGGGCACATGCTCAGGTTGCTGGCTCCATCCCCAGTGGGGGGCATGCAGGAGGCAGCCGATCAATGATTCTCTCTCATCATTGATGTTTCTATCTCTCTTTCCCTCTCCCTTCCTCTCTGCAATCAAGAAAAATATATTTTAAAAAATCAATGGAAAGATTAAAAACATAAATAAATAAATAAATAAAAATTAAGATACCTTCACCCGAGAGATGTTATAGCCTCATTTATTTGTTAAATTTAGCATAAAATATAAAAAGAAAACTTTTACCTCTTAACTATCTATACCACCACCCACCCCCACCTAAAAAAATAAATAAAACAACCAACACAGGGGAAGGAATAACCCACAACTGTGAGAGGCTGGAACAGTCCTCGAGGGAGTGGAGGCTCTTTGATACGCTCTAATAGTTTAAAGGGACATGAAGGGGAAGCACGACAGCACAGGAGACCTCCACCCCCTCTATGCCGTCCTCCGGAGACTCAGCGTCCACCGGAGTCCCTGCATCATTATGGTTTCACACCAGGGAGCTGCATCGTGTGTGCTGTTGAAGGGAAATGAGACCAGCACAGGGAAATTATTTTTGTGGAAAAAATAATTGTAAGATGAATCAAATAAATAAATGTGGGTGAGGGTAGTTTTCCCTTTAATGACAGCAAGGTGACTTCAATACCATGGTTTAGGGAGAGGAAATGTTGGTCAGCCCAAACCCACAAGATGTCAGCCCCCATCTCTTAGCAGGAAAGCAAAGCTATGAGGGATGATCACAGAACCTGAGACTTGCTCATGAACTGCACAATCTGAATCAGTTTCTTAACCCCTGTGAGCCGCAGTTTCTCCACCTGTAAAATAGGGACAGTGACACCGTCCTGTAGGTGTAGAACATTTAACAATGTGGCAGGTAGAGGGTTGAGCCTGTGCCCGGCACACACGTGCTCAATGAACGGAAGCAGCTCGCTGACAGTTCACGGGCTGTGAGGGGATACAGTACACGATGCAGAGGGTGTCTGACATGGAGCTGAGCTCGCAGTGAGCCCTCACTAAAGGGCAGTCCTCACTGCTGCTGTTATCATGACCTTGGACATCTGCCGGAGGCTAAAACCAACAGTAGTTAGCATTAATGCAAAAAGACCCATTGGAAGGCCAATGCACTTTGATACTCAGCAAGGCTGAAAATCAGCATAATATTGCCCTGCTGTGGCCTCAATGGCTGAAGGCAATTTCCTAACCTGATAATCCTTTTACTGTTTTACCGTTGATATGCCTGTTTGCATTACTAAGGACAAATGTGAATTCAAGTAAATAAAAAGCAGACCGGCCAGAAGTGAGCTTCTCCTCTAGAGAGAGGTTCCCACTGGCCTTCCCATGCCTTCTAAATTCTTATTTCTCGTCTAGTGTTTTCATTTGTGCATGGCCCCTTCTTCAGATCCTCAACACTCACTGCAAAAGGTTGCGGCAGACATCACTGGCTGCTTAAGACGACCAGCACCAGGAGGAAAGGCAGGCACCCTCCAACACAGCCCTCACCTGAACCTGAGCAGCTAGCCTTTGTGGGTCAGGAAAACCTACTTACAAAAGCCCAGGCTCTAAAGTTCAAACTCAGCAAAAATGAAGACCTGGTCAAACAGCCACACACACATGCACAGGCCACAACCATACCCATGCACATGCCTGCATACTTACATGCACACAAACTCATTTCTAGAAAGAACTTCGAAATGTGTTTGTTCTTTTGTAGTTCTCCTTGATACTCCATATCAAACAAGAAACTATAACAAAAAGTGAAATAGGTACACATCTGTTTTCTTTATTCAGGGGGAGTAGGAGCTAAAGAATGGGGGGTGGGGATCTGCAGAGCAGGGTTGCACGTGGCCGGTTGTGACCCACAGTGGAAATATCAATCGAGAGGGTCTGCATCTCAAGCAACTTTTAATTAACGAGAAGGGGAGGGAAACTCTTGGAGTTCATCACAGGTAGTAAACATAGGAAAGGTACGATGTGAAATGTTAGCTTTGGTTGTCCTATGGATTTCTGTGCAGGTAACGAATAAGAACATGGCACAATGCCAGCACCGAGGACCCGGCTCCAAGTGAGGAAGACACAGCACGGACAGTGCCCTCCTGCCGCACAGTGCGCTGGAGAGTACCAACAATGACATCCCACCGCTAACCCGCTATTGTGAGGAAGGACACACAAGCGGCTTTGTCACTTTTCTCATAGAGTTGTCATAGGCATTATTTATTGAGTGCATGGAAGGTGCTTAGAACGGTACCCACCAAATAGCCAATAAATTATTCCACACTGGAAACAAGGACAACACAGGCCATTGTGAGCAACAGTCAACAACTGAGTGACAGCTAGCCCCCTGGTCAAATGCCATGCCCACCCCTTCACCCCTGTCAGATTCCAGCTCCTCTCAGCAGACATAGCTCACAGTTCACTCGAGAGGGAGGCCACTCCAACACCACAGAGAGTCAGCCCTCCATCCCGGGCTGCCCTGTTCACCCCATCAAATGACTGTCCTGAATGTTCATTCTGCCTGTGTGCTCAGGATCCAGCTCGCGAGGCCTGGGATGAAAGACATGCAACCAAGCATTAGGAAGGTGACAAAGCTGGCTGTGTAGGACCCCCGTGTAGCTCCCCCTGCTGTGGGGCCTGGGACAAATGACACAGAAGCCCTCATTCCCCATCAGACAGACAATGGAGTGAATGATGAGCACCCCAACTAATGAGCACCCACGCCTTCCAGGCACTGAGCTCCATTCACATGAGGTCATTGGTTCTCATGACAACTCAGAGAAGAAAACATCACCCTACTTGTCAGATGAGGACCCCAAGGTACAGGAGAGGCAAGTGACCTGGCAGGCCTGTGCCGGAGGAAATGGGCAGGGCTGGGGTTCAAACCCAACCTGCCTGGCATCTAACAGCATTTCATGAAGCTGCTGCAAGGATTCAGTGAGAGTCAGCAGCCAAGACTTCGTCTGGTCTTCGTCTTGCTGATGGAGGGAGAAGGAGGGGGTCCTCTGCCTGGGCCTCTAAGCTTTAGATGGGGACCAGATAGAGCAATGACCCATGATAGCAGGGAAAGCTGGGTGAGAGCTGGGGTGCAGGCTGATCCTACCTCAGTCTACTAAGTGAGCCACTCCCTGGAGAGTGCTGGGTAGGGCTCAGCCACATCTCAGGGGTCATAGACCCAGGCCTGGGATGGAGCATATCACAGGTGTCACCAACTTCCATCTGAACACAGCCTACGAGTGGGCATTGGCAGTGCCGTCTTCATGGGAGAGAAACTAAGGCCACTCAGGCCACTCACCATGACCTCAGATGTAGAGGGAACACGCCAGACATGGGACTAAACCTCAGAGACTGAACGTGCGCCAGGTCATTGGTCTTCCTGCTGCCATGGACCAGTGGTCTGTCGTGTGGGCCAGGAAGCCACCAGCACCGGGCTGTGGCAGGCCAGGCCCCTCCCACACAACAATAAAGGCAGGACTCCCAAAAAACCTTTGTGAGCATCCGGGCGCTTTCATTCCAAGAGCCAAGGCGATACACTGAGGCAATGCAGGCGCTGTTTGAGACAGTGGTGACCCCAGAAAGGACAGTGCTATGGACTGAACTGTATCCCCCCCAAATGCATATGCTGAAGCTTTAATCCCCAATGCACATTAACCCCATCATCCTATAGACGTAAATGTTTTCATTCTTCCTTCTGTGACTGTCTGGCCTCTGACCATATAGAAGTGCTTCAGTATGATGTTCTTACACAATAGAAGGTCAGCTGTGTCTGCCTGTGGCCAGACTCCCGACAGATTCCCTCGGGCCTCGAGCTGCCTTAGCAGGTTTGCCCCTGGCGCTGCCCAGCCCGCAGTCCTGCCTGCAGCCTGTGCACTGGCCTCTGGCCAGCTGGAACGCCTGGCTCCAATCCAGGATCAGTCTTGATAAAGACTGCGGAGTGGAAGGTTGAGGACACGGGAAGAGCAATATTCTTTACTTCCCTGTCTAACCTAGATCATCTCAGGCTTTGCTCATTTACCGGGTAAACCCCGCCTGCTCATTGCCCTCTCTCACTGGCTGTATACAACAGCGACAACATGAGTACTTGCTTCTCCTCCAGTGAGAAGTGGGACAGCGCAAACCATTGTCTCTGCTTTGCCTTAAAATGTCAGAGGCAGGGCATTTCCTTAGAACAGTGGTTCTCAACCTTCCTAATGCCGTGACCCTTTAATACAGTTCCTCATGTTGTAGTGACCCCCAATTTCATTGTTACAAATTGAACGTAATTAAAGCATAGTGATTAATCACAAAAAACAATATGTAATTATATATGTGTTTTCCGATGGTCTTAGGCGACCCCTGTGAAAGGGTCGTTCGACCCCCAAAGGTGTCACGACCCACAGGTTGAGAACCGCTGCCTTAGAAGGTGGGGGGCCCCTGACCCATTGTTAAAATTACTGCTCATCTTCATTGTACGTACACTGTATATGCACTGTGTGGGGTGTGCATGTGTGTGCACATAAGCATGTGTGCCTGTGTATATACACGTGTGCACATGTGTGTACACATGTGTGTAACCTGCCCCACGGCAGCAGGGTGAGAGTTGACTTTCCGTGGATGGTTCTCAAGTTTCCACATGGGTTTAAGCTCTCTCCCCAACTGCACTTTGCTTTCCCCTCCTGTAGGTTTTTACAATGTTTCTCTCAAGAATTATTAATTCTATCAAACAGCACACTGTCAAGACTTATTAGTCTTATCGTGGCTCCAACCCAGTGCATCTTGTATTGATTATTTCCTAAAATATCTCCAGGCTCTAGTGTGAACCATCGCGTGGCTCCGGCTCCAGCTCCGGCTCCCACTGGAGAGCTAGTTACCACCAAATAATAAAAAACAACTGGAGAAGATCTTTGCAGGCTTTTTCGAAGGGCCCATGTGTCCTCTGTCCCCCTGATGCTCACAACAACCCTCCACGGAGGCTAAGCAGGACAGGAGGTACTGACTCCATGTAACAGATGGAAATGTCTATGCTCAGAGAGGTCACAAGGCTTGTCCAACCAGTCACCCAGTAAGTGGCACAACAAGGGCCCGAAACCAGATCTTCAGATTCCTCATGAATGGCTTGCCCGCCCGCGCGCCCCCCCTCCCCGCCCCCTCTACTGCCCCTCATGGTGTGGTTAAGCTGGAGGAAACCTGGGACTCTGGGGACCAACCTTTGTCACTGGTGCATCCCTACTTCATACTCCATTGAGCACCTGACATCAACATGTCCCTGTGACCAGGTGATCTTCCTGAACGTCACCCTACCCCGCATGGTGGCAGCAAGCCCTTCCTCCCCTTACAGCACCACTCAGCTACTGCCAACCTAAACCACCATGAGTAAGCAAATCCCCCAAAACCTCTAACCGGCCATAGTTTTCTTCACATTTCATTCTCTCCATTTCTACTGTTGATGGAGGAGTATGACCTTGTCATTAGTGGTATCCATCTGGGTCACGTTACCCACCAGTTTGAAATAA